>NC_092718.1:224536285-224793785 GCF_047496885.1 Scyliorhinus torazame
TATAGATATTTGTGCCAGGTTATGTATACTGGATTGCTCGAATTTATTTTTGGAGAGTTATTATTTTCGATATGGCAGTTGCCATTTAGTTTACATATTATTTATTTATTTGTTAAAATGGCCACTGTTATTTATACTGTTTTATTGTCAAAAAAAGGAAAACCTTTGTATTGTTTTGTTTGGCCAAAAGATTTTGAATAAAATATATATTTTTTAAAAAGTAAAACTCCTGTGTCAGCATTTCCAAAAAGCACAAGGGATCTCTGCAGTATCCAGTTTATTGCTGAACCATTATCACTGAAACATGAACTGGTCATTCTCACAGTGCTCTCGCTGTCTCTCACTCTCTCTGTCTCCCTCTCCCTCCCTCTCAACCTCTCCCTCCCTCTCTCGCTCTCCCTCCCCCTCTCCCCCTCTGTCTCTCTCCCTCTGTCTCTCTCCCTCTGTCTCTCCCCCTCTGTCTCTCTCCCTCTGTCGCTCTCTCTCTGTCTCTCTCTCCCTGTCTATCTCTCTGTCTCTCTCTGTCTCTCTCTCTCTCTCTGACTCTCTCTCTCTGACTCTCTCTCTCTGTCTCTCGCTGTCTCTCACTCTCTCTGTCTCCCTCTCTCTCCCTCTCTCTGTCTCTCCCTCTGTCTCTCTCCCTCCCTCTTTCTCTGTCGCTACACTCTTGCACACTTTCTTTTGTAACCCTCCCTCCCTCAATCCCCTTGCATCACTTTCCCTCCCACAGTACTCCTCCCTCGTTCTCCCTCCCATGCTCCCCCTCCCACACACTCCCTCCCACACTCTCTCTCCCTCTCCCTCCCTCTCTCTCCCTCTCTCGCTCTCCCCTCCCTCTCTCTCCCTCGCTCTCTCATCTCTCTCCCTCGCCCCTCCCTCTCTCGCTCTCCCCCTCCCTCCCGCTGTCCCTCTCCCTCTCTCGCTCTCCCTCTCCCCCGCTCCTCCCTCCCTCTCTCGCTCTCCCTCTCGCTCTCCCTCTCTCCCTCGCTCTCCCTCTCTCCCTCTCCCTCCCTGTCTCGCTCTCCCTCCCTCTCTCACTCGCTCTCCCTCCCTCTCTCGCTCTCCCTCCCTCTCTCATCTCTTTCCCTCGCCCCCCTCCCTCTGTCGCTCTCCCTCCCCCCTCTCCCCGTCTCCCGCTCTCCCTCCCTCTCAACCTCTCCCTCCCTCTCTCGCTCTCCCTCCCTCTCTCCCTCGCTCTCCCTCTCCCTCCCTCTCCTCTCCCTCCCTCTCCCTCCCTCTCTCGCCCTCCCTCTCTCTCCCTCCCTCCCTCTCCCTCCCTCCCTATTCTACCCCCTCCTCCTCACATGGTGACATGTTACCATTCTGAGGGGTGAGGGTGAATGAGGGGCTCACTCCAACCACTGCTGTTTTACTGTGTGTTTGGCTGCCTTCCAGGGAAGTACCCGAAAGCAAGGCCGCATCGTCCGTGCAGACGTAAGGGCCGGGGGTCAAAGACCCTCTGCCCCAAGATCAGCAGTGTGTGACCGTGGCAACAGGAAGCAAACTGAGATGTAATGTCAGGAAGCCACCATCTCTCTGCAGAAACTCAGAGGACGGGTCCGGACCACAGGCCAGAGTGAGCGTTAGTCACCGGGTTCGACAGTAAAAGCACAAAGCCCTGTGGAATAAAAGAGGATAGGGACACCGGTGAATGTTGCTGTGTCTCGTTCTTTATTCAGCTGTGTCTCGGTGCAAACAGTAGCCAGCTGGCTCCAGGAACCTGCCTGTTACCCAATGGGCAAAATCCCCAACATTCGCCCTCGGACCCTCCCTCACCCTCAGCTCCAGTCTCTCAAAGGGCCCAGCATGTTGAAACAACGCAATCACAAATCTGACTACACATTCATTCCAAGCACTTCAAGCGAGGAAAAACCAACTGTGTTCCCAATTTACCGGGATTTCCCAGGATTCCCACATCAGAGTAAAGTAACGGATCTTACCTGGTTTTCACTTGTCTTTCCTTCAGCTCCAGTGTTAACCCAATGGGAGAAAAGGGGGAAAATGGCCTCAAATCTGATGACATCAGCAATTTGCTGATTGCTGGGGAATGCGATAACAATCTGCAGCCTCCCAGGGCCATTTACTTATTTATCAAACTCACTTCGACAAACATTGAGCCATAGGTTTTGTTAAACATTTGCCTGAAAACGTGCATCTGTTTATTAGGAAAACTGGTTGGAACATTCCAAATCAACGGAGGCCATTCAGCCCCACAGCTACCCCCACCAGCATTCAAAATGCTCATCAACTCTTCCTCATTTCCATATCCCCCAATCCCTTGTCCAACAAACTCCGATCCGACATTCTGACAATGACTCCCACGATACAGGGAGGGGAGGGTTCCAGGTTTTTGCACCTCTTAATAATAATCTTTATTAGTGTCACAAGTCGGCTTACACTAACACTTCAATGAAGTTACTGTGAAAAGCCCCCAGTCGCCACATTCCGGCTCCTGTTCGGGTACACAGAGGGAGAATTCAGAATGTCCAAATTACCTAACAGCACGTCTTTCGGGACTTGTGTCGGGAAACCGGCGCGCCCGGAGGAAACCCACGCAGACACGGGGAGAACGTGCAGACTCCGCACAGACAGTGACCCAGCGGGGAAATCGAACCTGGGACCCTGGCGCTGTGAAGCAACAGGGCTAACCACTGTGCTACCGAGCCGCCCATGTGAAGAAGCGATTCCTGACACCACCCCAAGTACCTGCTCACTGTCCTGGAGTCCCCAACGTGTCCACCTCATTCCCCCCCCCCCCTCCCACCGCTGACAAAAATAAATCTCTCTCTCTCTCTCTCGCTCTCTATTGACCCTCAGGAATTCCTTTAATCTTCTGAAAACACCTGAATTAGACCTTGTACATTTTTAACTGACAGGCTTCTTTCAGTTGGCGGATGAGGACCTGAAATCCAGGCGGGAGCTGTTCCTAATTCAAGCACATACTCAGATATTTGGGGGGAGGGGGAGGCAGGGGGTATGGGCTGAATGTACGGCCGGCAATGAAGGAGCGATGGAGAGGGGGTTGAGCCAGGGATCAGATTTTTACTGCAACCTGGGGTTGAAAGTTCAGCTTGTGGTCAAATAAGGAACTAAGTTTGTGAAGACTGCTTCAACATCAGAGAGTAGACAGGGAGACGGACGGTTAAAGAGACAAACAGAGTTTGTGATGGGGCAGAAAAAAAGAGGTTTCAGCCTTTCAAATATCTATTTGATCATCTGGATGTCAGACAAGGACTCTGGCATAGAATCAATGGAATAAATTTACAGCACCCAAGGAAGCCATTCGCCCCATCACCTGTGCTAGTCAAAAAAAGTGATCCAACCTTGTGTCATTTTCCAGCTCTGCTTTGTAACTTTGTAGGTTATAGCAAAGCATTTAAAAAAACATATTGAAGGTGTCTGCTTCCAGCTCCCCGTCAGGCTGAGTTCCAGGTCCCCATCAGCCTCTGCATCACACAAATCCTCAATTCCCTGCTACAATTTCATTGCAGTGTTAATGCAAACCTACTTGTGACAATATTAAAGATTATTATTAATCCTTCAACCAATTGTATTAAATATATGAATGCCTCGCATTCAAAGTATCGTCTTGCATCTTTGACTTTGTCGATATATATGTTTCTGGAACCTACCTCTTCATTCACCTGAGGGAGGAGCTGTGCTCCGAAAGCTAGTGATTTGAAACAAACCTGTTGTTGTAAGACTTCTTACTATGTGTAAAAGTTGTCAGACTTCTTACTGTGCTCACCCCAGTCCAACACCGGCATCTCCACATCGTTAAATCTATAACCCCAGTTATTGACCCCTTTGCTAATGGAAACAGGTGATTACTTTCTACTCGATCTGGGCCCATCATAATTTTATAAACCTCAATTAAATCTTCCCTCATCTTCTTATCTTCCAACGGAAACCATCCCAGTCCATCCAATCTTCCCTCAGAGCTAAAACTCCCCTGCCCAGGCAACATTCTAGTAAATCTCCTGTGTCCTCTCTCTCTCTCTCTTTCGTGTGATCACATCCTTCCTGTAATGTGGTGACCCGAACTGCACACAGTACTCTACTTATCATCTAAAACCACCCTCCTCTTAACGTCCAAGCATTGGCTAATAAATAAATGTTTCCTGTCTGCCTTCCTAACCACATCATCTACCTGTCCTGCTATCTTCAATCTGTAATCTGTGGGCATAAACTTCATTGTCCCTCTGTTCCTCTACATTTATCCACCCTAATTTGTTAGGATTCCGGACCAGACCCCAGCATTTGTTAGGATCCTATAGCAAACTGCAAAACTGCAGACAAACCTGGCTCCTCCCATTAATGACATCAGCTCTATCCCACTAAGATGTCACTAGACCTGTTTAGCTAGGACTAACTACAACCCCTCATAAATTATCTAATCTCCAGCAATCATAGCAATGTTCCATTAGCCCTCTATATGTAAACAAATAAATGGTTAGAATCAATCCTGACCTCATATTTTATGACTTCTTAATTACAGCTTTAGCCAGACACATAGTCTGGATACCTGAACATTGGTTCTTTAATAATATCACTGCAACAAATATACACCTTAATCCAGGTTTTTAATAACATTATTGCCACAGATATAAAATATAATCTATAACAATTCCTATATTCATCAAGCAATACATCACCTTACACTTTTCCAGCCTCACCAATTGCCTGCCCACCTGATCAGTCCAATGGTATCTTTCTGCAGCCTCCAAGTATCCTCCTCACTATTAGCAAATGTTTCTATCATCTGCAAACTTCTTCCTTATGCCCCTACTTTTAAGTCTAAGCCATTGAGATAGTAAGAGAAGGAAGGGAGCAATTATCAAGCTCTGTACAGCTGCACAGGAAGCAGAGACATCAGCCAACCAATACCCTTTGCTTCTTGACACTTTCATTTAAAGAGTGAAGGGGTTGAGAGTGAGATAGACTCTCCCCTCTCCCCCTCAATCTGCCAGTACCCTCCCCTTGTCCAATTCTCCCTCCCCATGCTCCCCATCTCAGCACACTCAGAAGAGCTGGACTGGGCCAATCCTTCACTGAGAAGACAAGCTCTAAGTCTTTTCCAATGCTGGTAATAGGTTGCCCTGCTTGAAATGTGGGATCACCCCCCCCCCCCCCCTGGTCGCTGAAGTGTCCTTCATCCTCAGAATCCAGAGAGCTCGCTGAACATTGCTGCACTATTGATGGTCGAACCGTCAGTTGTCTGGACCCTGAATCCTTTGATTCTTTCCCCTTTAATGATGCTGCTTGAAAGTGCCTGTTTTAATATATCCTCATGTGGCTCAGTATCAAATCTTATCTGGTTTACACTCCTTTGAAGCACCTGGCACTGTTTTACTATAGTGAAAGGTCAGAGGTTATTGCATTGGGGATCCCTGGGAGCCAGTGCAGGCCGAACAGTTACTGGAGAGGAAATCCGCTCAAAGCCCCTGACCCATAAAGAGTTTGATTGGCCAGGGTTGGAATGGCCAGGGTTTGATTGGCCCGGGTTGGATTGGCCAGGGTTGGATTGGCCAGGGTTGGATTGGCCAGGGTTGGATTGGCCAGGGTTGGATTGGCCAGGGTTGGATTGGCCAGGGTTGGATTGGCCCGGGTTGGATTGGCCCGGGTTGGATTGGCCCGGGTTGGATTGGCCAGGGTTTGATTGGCCAGGGTTTGATTGGCCAGGGTTGGAATTACCAGGGTTGGATTGGCCCAGGTTGGATTGGCCAGGGTTGGATTGGCCAGGGTTTGATTGGCCAGGGTTGGATTGGCCAGGGTTTGATTGGCCAGGGTTGGATTGGCCCGGGTTGGATTGGCCAGGTTTGATTGGCCTGGGTTGGATTCGCCATGGTTAGTGAGTGCTCCAGGGTTGGATTGGCCCGGGTTGGATTGGCCCGGGTTGGATTGGCCCGGGTTGGATTGGCCCGGGTTGGATTGGCCCGGGTTGGATTGGCCCGGGCTGGATTGGCCCGGGCTGGATTGGCCCGGGTTGGATTGGCCAGGGTTGGATTGGCCCGGGTTGGATTGGCCCGGGCTGGATTGGCCCGGGCTGGATTGGCCTGGGCTGGATTGGCCAGGGTTGGATTGGCCTGGGTTGGATTGGCCAGGGTTGGATTGGCCCGGGTTGGATTGGCCTGGGTTTGATTGGCCAGGGTTGGATTGGCCAGGGTTGGATTGGCCAGGGTTGGATTGGCCTGGGTTGGATTCGCCATGGTTAGTGAGTGCTCCAGGGTTGGATTGGCCCGGGTTGGATTGGCCAGGGTTTGATTGGCCTGGGCTGGATTGGCCTGGGTTGGATTGGCCTGGGTTGGATTCGCCATGGTTAGTGAGTGCTCCAGGGTTGGATTGGCCCGGGTTGGATTGGCCAGGGTTGGATTGGCCCGGGTTGGATTGGCCTGGGTTTGATTGGCCAGGGTTGGATTGGCCAGGGTTGGATTGGCCAGGGTTTGATTGGCCTGGGCTGGATTGGCCTGGGTTGGATTGGCCCGGGTTGGATTGGCCCGGGTTGGATTGGCCCGGGTTGGATTGGCCCGGGCTGGATTGGCCCGGGTTGGATTGGCCCGGGTTGGATTGGCCCGGGTTGGATTGGCCCGGGCTGGATTGGCCCGGTTTGGATTGGCCCGGGTTGGATTGGCCCGGGTTGGATTGGCCCGGGTTGGATTGGCCCGGGCTGGATTGGCCCGGGTTGGATTGGCCCGGGTTGGATTGGCCCGGGCTGGATTGGCCCGGGTTGGATTGTCCCGGGTTGGATTGGCCCGGGTTGGATTGGCCCGGGCTGGATTGGCCCGGGTTGGATTGGCCAGGGTTGGATTGGCCCGGGCTGGATTGTCCCGGGTTGGATTGGCCCGGGCTGGATTGGCCCGGGTTGGATTGGCCCGGGCTGGATTGGCCCGGGTTGGATTGGCCCGGGTTGGATTGGCCCGGGTTGGATTGGCCCGGGCTGGATTGGCCCGGGCTGGATTGGCCCGGGCTGGATTGGCCCGGGTTGGATTGGCCCGGGTTGGATTGGCCCGGGTTGGATTGGCCAGGGTTGGATTGGCCTGGGCTGGATTGGCCCGGGTTGGATTGGCCAGGGTTGATTGGCCAGGGTTGGAATTGCCAGAGTTGGATTGGCCCGGGTTGGATTGGCCCGGGTTGGATTGGCCCGGGTTGGATTGGCCAGGGTTGGATTGGCCCGGGCTGGATTGGCCCGGGTTGGATTGGCCAGGGTTGATTGGCCAGGGTTGGAATTGCCAGAGTTGGATTGGCCCGGGTTGGATTGGCCCGGGTTGGATTGGCCCGGGTTGGATTGGCCCGGGTTGGATTGGCCAGGGTTGGATTGGCCAGGGTTGGATTGGCCTGGGTTGGATTGGCCAGGGTTGGATTGGCCAGGGTTTGATTGGCCAGGGTTTGATTGGCCAGGGTTAGAGTTCTCCAGGTGGAATTTCATGTACCGTGCGAGGCTCCGTATTCCCTTCACCTGGAATGGTTTGCAGGATGTGGCTGCATTCGACTTGTTGCCCAGTCCAGGGGAACATGAACATCAGGGCACACGGTGGCCGCTGTGCTTTCTGTATCTGAGAAAGGCCGCACTAATTACCCATGTCCTAATTGCCCTCGAGAAGGTGATGGTGAGCGGCTCTTTGGGAGGATCTGGAACTAGAGGTCACATTTAAACGGAAGGGCGGCCCGTTTAAGACAAAGATATGGAAGAGGGTTTTTTCTCAGAGGGTGGTGTGTTTCTGGACCTCTCTTCCTCGAAAGACAGTGGAAGCAGAATCTTTGAATATTTTTGGGGCAGAAATAGATTAACAGGCAAATGGAGAGTATTCCATTACACTCCGGACTGGTGCCTTGTTGATGGTGGACAGACTTTGGGGAGTCAGGAGGTGAGTTACTCGCAGCGGGAATCCAGCCTCTGACAAACAAACAAAGAAATGTACAGCACAGGAACAGGCCCTTCGGCCCTCCAAGCCCGTGCCGACCATACTGCCCGACTAAACTACAATCTTCTACACTTCCTGGGTCCGTATCCTTCTATTCCCATCCTATTCATATATTTGTCAAGATGCCCCTTAAATGTCCCTATCGTCCCTGCTTCCACTACCTCCTCCGGTAGTGAGTTCCAGGCACCCACTACCCTCTGCGTAAAAAACTTGCCTCGTACATCTACTCTAAACCTTGCCCCTCTCACCTTAAACCTATGCCCCCTAGTAATTGACCCCTCTACCCTGGGGAAAAGCCTCTGACTATCCACTCTGTCTATGCCCCTCATAATTTTGTATACCTCTATCAGGTCGCCCCTCAACCTCCTTCGTTCCAGTGAGAACAAACAGAGTTTATTCAATCGCTCCTCATAGCTTATGCCCTCCATACCAGGCAACATTCTGGTAAATCTCTTCTGCACCCTCTCTAAAGCCTCCACATCCTTCTGGTAGTGTGGCGACCAGAATTGAACACTATACTCCAAGTGTGGCCTAACTAAGGTTCTATACAGCTGCAACATGACTTGCCAATTCTTATACTCAATGCCCCGGCCAATGAAGGCAAGCATGCCGTATGCCTTCTTGACTACCTTCTCCACCTGTGTTGCCCCTTTCAATGACCTGTGGACCTGTACTCCTAGATCTCTTTGACTTTTAATACTCTTGAGGGTTCTACCATTCACTGTATATTCCCTACCTCCATTAGACCTTCCAAAATGCATTACCTCACATTTGTCCGGATTAAACTCCATCTGCCATCTCTCCGCCCAAGTCTCCAGACAATCTAAATCCTGCTGTATCCTCTGACAGTCCTCATCGCTATCCGCAATTCCACCAACCTTTGTGTCGTCTGCAAACTTACTAATCAGACCAGTTACATTTTCCTCCAAATCATTTATATATACTACAAACAGCAAAGGTCCCAACACTGATCCCTGTGGAACACCACTGGTCACAGCCCTCCAATTAGAAAAGCATCCCTCCATTGCTACCCTCTGCCTTCTATGGCCTAGCCAGTTCTGTATCCACCTTGCCAGTTCACCCCTGATCCCGTGTGACTTCACCTTTTGTACTAGTCTACCATGAGGGACCTTGTCAAAGGCCTTACTGAAGTCCATATAGACAACATCTACTGCCCTACCTGCATCAATCATCTTAGTGACCTCCTCGAAAAACTCTATCAAGTTAGTGAGACACGACCTCCCCTTCACAAAACCGTGCTGCCTCTCACTAATACGTCCATTTGCTTCCAAATGGGAGTAGATCCTGTCTCGAAGAATTCTCTCCAGTAATTTCCCTACCACTGAAGTAAGGCTCACCGGCCTGTAGTTCCCGGGATTATCCTTGCTACCCTTCTTAAACAGAGGAACAACATTGGCTATTCTCCAGTCCTCCGGGACATCCCCTGAAGACAGCGAGGATCCAAAGATTTCTGTCAAGGCCTCAGCAATTTCCTCTCCAGCCTCCTTCAGTATTCTGGGGTAGATCCCATCAGGCCCTGGGGACTTATCTACCTTAATATTTTTTAAGACACCCAACACCTCGTCTTTTTGGATCACAATGTGACCCAGGCTATCTACACCCCCTTCTCCAGACTCAACATCGACCAATTCCTTCTCTTTGGTGAATACTGATGCAAAGTATTCATTTAGTACCTCGCCCATTTCCTCTGGCTCCACACATAGATTCCCTTGCCTATCCTTCAGTGGGCCAACCCTTTCCCTGGCTACCCTCTTGCTTTTTATGTACGTGTAAAAAGCCTTGGGATTTTCCTTAACCCTATTTGCCAATGACTTTTCATGACCCCTTCTAGCCCTCCTGACTCCTTGCTTAAGTTCCTTCCTACTTTCCTTATATGCCACACAGGCTTCGTCTGTTCCCAGCCTTTTAGCCCTGACAAATGCCTCCTTTTTCTTTTTGACGAGGCCTACAATATCACTCGTCATCCAAGGTTCCCGAAAATTGCCGTATTTATCTTTCTTCCTCACAGGAACATGCCTGTCCTGTATTCCTTTCAACTGACACTTGAAAGCCTCCCACATGTCAGATGTTGATTTGCCCTCAAACATCCGCCCCCAATCTATGTTCTTCAGTTCCCGCCTAATATTGTTATAATTAGCCTTCCCCCAATTTAGCACATTCATCCTCGGACCACTCTTATCCTTGTCCACCAGTACTTTAAAACTTACTGAATTGTGGTCACTGTTACCGAAATGCTCCCCTACTGAAACATCTACCACCTGGCCGGGCTCATTCCCCAATACCAGGTCCAGTACCGCCCCTTCCCTAGTTGGACTGTTTACATATTGTTTTAAGAAGCCCTCCTGGATGCTCCTTACAAACTCCGCCCCGTCTAAGCCCCTGGCACTAAGTGAGTCCCAGTCAATATTGGGGAAGTTGAAGTCTCCCATCACCACAACCCTGTTGTTTTTACTCTTTTCCAAAATCTGTCTACCTATCTGCTCCTCTATCTCCCGCTGGCTGTTGGGAGGCCTGTAGTATACCCCCAACATTGTGACTGCACCCTTCTTATTCCTGATCTCTACCCATATAGCCTCACTGCCCTCTGAGGTGTCCTCTCGCAGTATAGCTGTGATATTCTCCTGAACAAGTAGCGCAACTCCGCCTCCCCTTTTACATCCCCCTCTATCCCGCCTGAAACATCTAAATCCTGGAACGTTTAGCTGCCAATCCTGCCCTTCCCTCAACCAGGTCTCTGTAATGGCAACAACATCATAGTTCCAAGTAGTAATCCAAGCTCTAAGTTCATCTGCCTTACCCGTAATGCTCCTTGCATTAAAACATATGCACTTCAAGCCACCAGACCCGCTGTGTTCAGCAACTTCTCCCCGTCTGCTCTGCCTCAGAGCCACACTGTCCCTATTCCCTAGTTCTCCCTCAATGCTCTCACCTTCTGACCTATTGCTCCCGCGCCCACCCCCCTGCCATACTAGTTTAAACCCTCCCGTGTGACACTAGCAAACCTCGCGGCCAGGATATTTATGCCTCTCCGGTTTAGATGCAACCCGTCCATCTTATACAGGTCACACCTGCCCCGGAAGAGCTCCCAGTGGTCCAGATAACGGAAACCCTCCCTCCTACACCAGCTGTTTAGCCACGTGTTTGTCTGCTCTATCTTCCTATTTCTAGCCTCACTGGCACGTGGCACAGGGAGTAATCCAGAGATCACAACCCTCGAGGTCCTGTCTTTTAACTTTCTGCCTAGCTCCCTGAACTCCTGCTGCAGGACCTCATGCCCCTTCCTGCCTATGTCGTTAGTACCAATATGTACAACGACCTCTGCCTGTTTGCCCTCCCCCTTCAGGATTCCCTCTACCTGTTCGGAGACATCCTGGACCCTGGCACCAGGGAGGCAACATACCATCCTGGAGTCTCTTTCACGTCCACAGAAGCGCCTATCTGTGCCCCTGACTATAGAGTCCCCTATTACTATTACTCTTCTGCGCTTTGACCCTCCCTTCTGAACATCAGAGCCAGCCGTGGTGCCACTGCTCTGGCTGCTGCTGTTTTCCCCTGATAGGCTATCCCCCCCGACAGTATCCAAAGGGGTATATCTGTTCGAGAGGGGGACAACCACAGGGGATTCCTGCACTGACTGCCTGCCCTTTCTGGTGGTCACCCATTTCTCTGCCTGCACCTTGGGTGTGACCACATTTACATAACTGTGATCTATGACGCTTTCCGCCACCTGCATGCTCCTAAGTGCATCCAATTGCTGCTCCAACCGAACCATGCGGTCTGTGAGGAGCTGTAGTTGGGTGCACTTTCTGCAGATGAAGCCATCCGGGACGCTGGAAGCCTCCCGGACCTGCCACATCTCACAGTCAGAGCACAGCACCCCTCTAACTGACATTGCGTCAATTAATTAAAATTAAAATTTGTCTTTTTTTTAAATAAATACTTTTTTTTAAATTGCAAAGTTACTGTCAACTATCTCTTTCCTAGCACTAGATTTCTAATAGAAATGCGATAGCTAACTATAATACTCTCCGATCTCTGGCTTAGATATCCTCTAAATTATAATTAAGTTATTATGTTTAATTAGTTCCCAAATACTCAAATTTTTTTTAAATTTAGGTTAGAATCCCAACCAGCCACTCAGGTCACAGCTTTTCTGTGATGTCACTTCAGTTTCCCCCCGACATACACAATTTGGAAAAAGGTATAAAAGTAAAAATCACTTACTTACCTTCTTACCTTCTGAGTGTCTGAGATGTTCTCAGGTTCTCTCGCTGACAGAGACTGCTCCTCCACCTCCGATCCTTGACCTGCACAATGCTAATAATATAATAATATAATATGGCACTTACCTTACACCAATGGGTCTTATTATTAGGTTAGAGGAGGAGGGCGGGTGGGAGACACTACACGTGTAGTGTCTCGGGTTTCCTCTCCACCAGAATTTATTGGTTGGGGGGGGGGGGGAAACTTGCCAGAGGTCGAACTTCCGGTTCCCGCCT
Organism: Scyliorhinus torazame; assembly: GCF_047496885.1. Classification (NCBI taxonomy): domain Eukaryota; kingdom Metazoa; phylum Chordata; class Chondrichthyes; order Carcharhiniformes; family Scyliorhinidae; genus Scyliorhinus; species Scyliorhinus torazame. Next base: position 224,548,728 of record NC_092718.1, read on the forward strand.
TATATAAAAACAAATAAAACAGAAAAGAAGAACAGACACGGGACCAGGCAAGGCTTTTTAAATTCACTACTCACCTCCCAGAAGGCCCCTGCGCACCGCTGCCGCCGAAATCCAAAGGGCTGCTCCTGTAAAGGTAAGAGCTTTTAAACTCACTACTCACCTCCAAGAAGGCCCCTGCGCACCGCTGCCGCCGAAATCCAAAGGGCTGCTCCTGTAAAGGTAAGGTTTTTAAACTCACTACTCACCTCCCAGAAGGCCCCTGCGCACCGCTGCCGCCGAAATCCAAAGGGCTGCTCCTGTAAAGGTAAGACCTGCCCTGGTAGCCACAGTATTTCTGTGGCTAGTCCATTGAACATAGAACATTACAGCGGAATACAGGCCCTTCGGCCCTCGATGTTGCGCCGACCGTGAAACCACTCGAAAGCCCATCTGCACTATTCCCTTATCGTCCATATGCCTATCCAATGACCATTTGAATACCCTTAGTGTTGGCGAGTCCACTACTGTTGCAGGCATGGCATTCCACGCCCTTACTACTCTCTGAGTAAAGAACCTACCTCTGACATCTGTCCTATATCTATCTCCCCTCAATTTAAAGCTATGTCCCCTCGTGCTAGAATCACCATCCGAGGAAAAAGGCTCTCACTGTCCATCCTATCTAATCCTCTGATCATCTTGTATGCCTCAATTAAGTCACCTCTTAACCTTCTTCTCTCTAACGAAAACAGCCTCAAGTCCCTCAGCCTTTCCTCATAAGATCTTCCCTCCAGACCAGGCAACATTCTTAAATCTCATCTGCACCCTTTCCAATGCTTCCACATCATTCCTATAATGCGGCGACCAGAATTGCACGCAATACTCCAAATGCGGCCGCACCAGAGTTTTGTACAGCTGCAACATGACCTCATGGCTCCGTAACTCAATCCCTCTACCAATAAAAGCTAACACACCGTACGCCTTCTTAACAACCCTCTCAACCTGAGTGGCAACTTTCAGGGATCTATGTACATGGACACCGAGATCTCTCGGCTCATCCACACTGCCAAGAATCTTACCATTAGCCCAGTACTCTGTCTTCCTGTTATTCCTTCCAAAATGAATCACCTCACACTTTTCTGCATTAAACTCCATTTGCCACCTCTCAGCCCAGCGCTGCAGCTTATCTATGTCCCTCTGTAACTTGTAACATCCTTCCGCACTGTCCACAACTCCACCGACTTTAGTGTCATCTGCAAATTTACTCACCCATCCTTCTACACCCTCCTCCAGGTCATTTATAAAAATGACAAACAGCAGTGGCCCCAAAACAGATCCTTGTGGTACCACACTAGTAACTGGACTCCAGTCTGAACACTTCCCATCAACCACCACCCTTTGTCTTCTTCCAGCTAGCCAATTTCTGATCAATGGGAACCCCCAGGATGTTGTGGGGATTCAGTGATCAACCATATCCCTGCATCCAGACTCTCCGGCCCTGTCAGAATTGTATTAGTTTCAATGAGATCCCCTCTCATTCTTCCAAACCCCAGTGATTACAGACCCAATCGAACCAATTTCTCCTCTTCGGTCAATCCCACCATCCCCTGGTTTCCTCTTTTGCAAATTCCTTGGGTAAGGAAACAAAAACTGCACAAAATACTCCAGGTGTGGTCTCACCAAGGCCCTGTATAGCCGCAGACATCCTTGATCCTGTGCGCAGTCGAGATGGAAATGGTAGAGATAATGGATGGGGTGAAAATTGAGAGACAGGATGAACTGGAAAGGCTGTGTTCAGAGTGGATAAGGTGCCTGGTCCAGATGGTTTGCATCCCAGATTGTTTGTTTTTTAAAAATGTTTTTATTCTCCATTTTCACATTTTTCTTCAAAATTTACACCCCTCCCACAGACAGTAAACGGTAACAAATACAAAATCAATCCCCTTAACAATACCAACGGTCCCATCCTCCCACCATCCCAAACAACGGCCCACCTGTCAATATATGCATCCAATAAAACAAACCCTCCCACGGTGGCAACAAAAAACAAAGGAGAAAAATAAAAGAAAAAGGAGTCCGGGACCGCCCATGGTCACCATTGATCTATAGAGTCCACTCCCCCTCCCCCCTACACTCAACGCCATCCAACCTCTGAAAGAGTACCATACATGATACCCAGGAATTGTACCTCCCCCCCCCAGTCTCCAGCTCCTCCCGTCCACTGCCTCTTGTAAAACTCCTCCCCCTACCCTCGGTTCCTTCCCCCCCAACTTTCCACCCCGGCTAGACCACTCGGACCCTGTTCTGCCAGGCTCCGATGGCCGCAGCCCCTCCCCCCACCTCACTCCCGTTCACTGGCCGGCTTAAACCGGCCAGCGTGGAGGCCCCCGCCCGGGTCCCTTTCCCCCTTGTCTGGCCCTAGGAAAGCCCAAAGATCCCTTTTTAGCACACAAACCCCGCCTATCCACCTACACCCCAAAGAGCCCTCATTTTGAGTGAAAGTCCCATCACTTCCCTTGTCCAAATATATACCACATTGGCTCCTTTAGTCTCTACACCCGCGCGCAGTGAAACAAAAAAGAAGAAAATACAGTCCTGAGGTTACATCGGCACATGGCCATTCCTCAATTTGTCAGTTCTGCCACAGTCCTTCTGCTTTCGCAAACTCCTCCGCTGCTTCCGCCGTTCCAAAATAAAAGTCCCTGAGCTTGTAAGTCACCCTCAGCTTCGCTGGATATACAATGCCACGCCGCACCTTGCTAATGTACAGTGCCCTCTTCACCCGGTTGAAGGCAGCCCGCCTCCTCGCCAGCTCCACCGTAAAGTCCTGGTATACACGCATACCTGCTCCAGCCCACTGCACCACCCGCTTCTGCTTGGCCCAGCTCAGGACCTTCTCCTTCACACTGTACCTACGGAAGCACAGAGTCACTGCCCTTGGCGGCTCACTCGCCTTTGGTACAGGCCTCCACGACCGATGAGCCCGATCCAGTTCATATCGGGAGGGGTCCTCCCCCTCCCCCAGTAGTTTTGCCAGCATCGCGGCAAAATACTCAGTCGGCTTCGGTCCTTCAACTCCTTCGGGCAGCCCCACAATCCTCAAGTTCTGTCGCCTGGATCTATTTTCCAGGTCTTCCATTTTTCCTCGCAGATCCTTGTTAGTGTCCATCACCTTCCGCATCTCTTTCCCCATTGAGGCAAGTTGATCACCGTGCTGCAATAACGTCTCCTCCACTTCCTTCAGCGCCTCCCCTTGCTCTCGCACCGCCTCCACTGCGCTCGCCACCTCCGTCCTCACTGGGGAAACCGCCTCCTCCACCGGCGCACTCAAAACCTCTCTCATCTCCTTCCTTATTGTCTCCATGTATTTTGTAAACTGCCTTTCGAATTCCACAGCCATCACCTTAGTTATTTCTTCAGCCGTAAGCAATGCGGTCTCCCCTGGTGCTCCAGCCTCCATTTTCCTTGGTGACCCCGCGGTGACCTTTCCACTCCCCGACGGACCTTCAGCTGTCTTCTTTACAGACGATTTTTTTTTGCTTACCCTCAACATTTTTCTTCACTGTGCCTTCACTGTTTCTTCCTGCTTCTGCCGCCTCCGCGGACCCTAGGACCGGGCTTAAAGCCCCGAAAATGCCGTTCCCGAACGGGAGCTCTCCATTGTGCGGCCGCCTCCCGCCCGCCGTCACCGGAAGTCCGCATCCCAGATTGTTAAAGGGAGTGGAGATAGCGGAAGGGGTACATGGGGATTTGAGAGTAATATAATACAACCACCTGTGTGCTGTTTATGGTTAAAATCATTCAGTGACTTTGTGCAAATCATGGGCACGGTAGCACAGTGGTTAGCGCTGTTGCTTCACAGCACCAGGGTCCCAGGTTCGATTCCCGGCTTGGGTCACTGTCTGTGCGGAGTCTGCACGTTCTCCCCGTGTCTGCGTGGGTTTCCTCCGGGTGCTCCGGTTTCCTCCCACAAGTCCCGAAAGACGTGCTGTTAGGTGAATTGGACATTCTGGATTCTCCCTCTGTGACCCGAACAGGCGCCGGAATGTGGCAACTAGGGGCTTTTCACAGTAACTTCATTGCAGTGTAAGCCTACTTGTGACAATAATAAAAGATTATTAATTATTCAAGGCTGCAAGGACAGTTTGTGCAGTTATAGATCAGTTTGTTTATCATCAGTGGGGAGTCAGGTTTCAGAAACAGTGGTCGCGATTCCGCAGACTCGAGTTACAGTGTGCTGAACAGCGTGTTTCGCGAGGTGTCTGTCGATGGCTACGTCACCGAGAATCGCCCTGCTATTCAATAGCACTTTGCTGGTTTTCTTTGGCATTGGGATGATTCTCTCCACCGAGGCTGCTGGCCAGCTCACAGATCGGGCGCCATGTTGAGGGGCAACCCCGATCTTCCCCACTTTCAGGACCCCCCTCACATTTCTAAACGTGTGCCCCCTCACCTACCCCCCAACCTCAGGGAGGCTCCCGGGAATCCCCGCTACTGTGGCAAGGCCCCAGCCCCCCCGGCAGTGCCAACCTGGCACCTGGTCACTCTGCTGCTGCCAGCCTGGCCCTCTGGTGTCAGTGAGGGTGCCACCCTGCCCTGTTCCCAGCTGTTGTTACCCATGGTTTATAAACTAAACGGTGCCCTGGCGAGTTCTCCCCAGCACAACCAGTGAGTACCGGGTGCTGGCTGAATCCAGTGTCAGGAATTTAAATATTCTGATCTGGAAGAGCGAGGATGTGATCCAGATCGCGCAGGGTAGAAGGAATCGGGTGACTCCCACGAGCCTTCGCGCACATCGCGGAGCCAGATTTGGGGCTCGGCGCGAGACACCCATTGTGCCTAGATCAGCGCTGGGTAGTGATCACGCCCATTAAATAATCAAGGGGAAAATCAACAGGCACTTGGAGAGGTTTGAGTTTATTAAGAGGATTAGTAAAAGGTAAATTGTGCTGACTAATCTAACTGAATATTTTGATGAAATCACGGAGAAAGTTGCTGAATGGAATGCGATGGACACTGATTAGCAGAACTGAGGACCATGGGATAGAAAATTCAGTGTCTTATTTGCACAAAAAAATTGGCTTCAGGGCTAAGAGCAGCGAGTTGGTGAGTGGGTGTTTTTCAGATTGCAGAACGGTAGATTAATGTTCTCCAAGGGCCAGCGCTTCAATCACTGCTTTTTTCAGGTCTTAGATCTGGGGAATGCAGAGGAAAATTTTCCAATGGTATTAAACTTGGTGGTGTGACAGTGAGGAAAATACAAATCAACTGCAATAGGACCTAGGTAGGCCAGCGGAGTGAGCTGATAGAACTTAATAGAGATAGGTGTGTGGTGGTGGATTTTTTCGAAACGGATTATTATATATAGAAAATAAGAGCAGGAGGAGGCCCTTCGGCCCCTCGAGCCTGCTCGGCCATTCATTATGATCATGGCTGATCATCAAGTTCAATACCCTGATCCCGCCTTCCTCCCATATCCCTCGATCCCTTTAGCCCCAAGAGCTGGATCTAATTCCTTCTTGAAATTACACAATTTGGCCTCAACTACTTTCTGTGGGAGTGAATTCCACAGATTCCCCGCTCTCTGGGTGAAGGAATTTCTCCTCACCTCAGTCCTAAAAGGTTTACCCCTTATCCTCAAACTATGATCGCGAGTTCTGGACTACCGCAGCATCATGGGGCAGCACGGTAGCACTGTGGATAGCGCAATTGCTTCACAGCTCCAGGGTCCCAGGTTCGATTCCCCGCTGGGTCACTGTCTGTGCGGAGTCTGCACGTTCTCCCCGTGTCTGCGTGGGTTTCCTCCGGGTGCTCCGGTTTCCTCCCACAGTCCAAAGATGTGCAGGTTAGGTGGATTGGCCATGATAAATTGCCCTTCGTGTCCAAAATTACCCTTAGTGTTGGGTGGGGTTGCTGGGTTATGGGGATAGGGTGGAGGTGTTGACCTTGGGTAGGGTGCTCTTTCCAGGAGCCGGTGCAGACTCGATGAGCTGAATGGTCTCCTTCTGCACTGTAAATTCTATGATAATCGGGAACATTCTTTCTGAATCTACCCTGGCTAATCCTGTTAGAAATTTCTATGAGATCCCCTCTCACTCTTCTAAACTCCTGGACCAGACCCCAACAGTGACCAGGATACGGGTCAGAATCCCCAATACTTTATTTTCATTTGTCAGACTGTGAGGAAAGGATAATTCGCTCCATGACTGATTACACGAAGAAATGGAGATATGGTATATTAGAACAAACTTTATTACTGACAGTATTAAAATATCAGGCAGGACTCTTTGGCCTCGCCTGCCCGGGACCGTAAATTCCTGTCCGATGTCAATGGACCTTCACACGGTCTGCGTCCCGTCCGTGGCGATCTTGGGGCGGGAGGGGTGGAAAAATCCAACCCATCTTTAACATCACACCAGAAAATAGCTTACAATTACCCCTTGAACAATGTGAATCAATAGAATGTAATCAATACAGTGAATACAGTAACCCTTAACTGCTATCTTTATTCCCAGTCAAACAACAAAAAAAAAAAACATCTCCATTCTCAATCCACTGCTAAATACAGTTGGCAAGAGGAATACCTGCTGTACAGAGATGGCTATGAGACTGTTGTTGATCCTCTGGTCTCTGTGTTCCCAAAAGTGGTCAAACAGTCACGTATCAAACAAACACTGAACTTTGATTCAACACAATTTATTCACTAAACTTGCAACAAATACACCATGTATTTAAATCTTATGCTTTACAACTGATCACAATTTGGCTCAAGACTCACATCTTAGGCATAAGTAGATATTACGCCTTTGAACTGAACTGGCCAAATTCTTCTCAGAGGTCTGTTCTGTTCTCTGAGCCTTCACTCAGGGTCACTGCAGTATCGCCGGTTGTTCCGAGGCTGTCGCTGATGCAGAATCTTCGATGCTCTTATACTCTTTCTGACCCGTAATATAGGTCAAACTCGCGTCCCATTTCGAACTGTCGATTGACATCTTTCTTCCAACCACTGATTCATTCTTCACAGATCGAATCAGACATTGTGGTTAAAGGTGTCAACTCAAGTTCTGCTTGGCATTTTGCAATCTTTCCATCTTTGCATTGCAGACTCTAAATAGGTCACTGGTCTAAAGGCAACAGGTCTCATTTGAATTGGCTAGAACCTTCCCATCCTGCCTGCAATCAGTCATTTTAGCACAGACAGGGTCTTATTGATACACTGTTTTAAACATCTGAATCCTGGCAGAACCATGCAGAAAATCTGGCTGGATTTATTCAGAAGCTGCTTCTCAGCTTGTGTCAGCTCACCTTCTAACTGCTTAGAAAGAAACTGCTCATCTAGCAACACACATATCTTTTAATTGAACTGAGCTGTTTGACTTCTGCTCAAATCTCCATTTAAAACTAAACTAAATAACTGTTTTTCTGCACAATGCAGGATACGTTGGCTCCTCCCAGTAATTGCATCATTTTACCAATCTGAAATCTAATTAACTCCACAGGGAATCCCCTTAATCCAAACAACATGCCATTAGCTCAAACTTTGACGATGCTCTAATTGCACCCTGGCTTTCAAAATCTTTCAACCCAGGATTCCTTAAAAAAACACGACAAACCCAGGCTTTTAACTTGCACTGTTCCAAACACCCATAATACAATATATCGGAAATTTCTACCTTCCTCACAGGATTGGGAAAGGCAATATAGACTGATTGGCACAAATTAAAGAAAAAGAAACATTTAGAGTACCCAATTCTTTATTTTCCAATTTAGCCTGGCCAATCCACCTCCCCTGCACAGCTTTGGGTTGTGGGGGTGAGACCCACGCAGACACTGGGAGAATGTGCAAACTCCACATGGACAGTGACCCGGGGTCAGGATCGAACCCGGGTCCTCGGCACCGTGAGGCTGCAGGGCTAGTGTCCAGGAGCAGAAGGTCGAGCAGGGGCATTGGCAAAGAGCGTTGATCATGGCAGATCATATTGAGAGCAGAGTTAGTCGAACATGTGGGACTATGATATTATAAATTGAGGGATTGAGAAACTGGGGTTGTTCTCCTTGAAGCAAAGGAGATTGAGAGGAGTTTCATAGACGTTTACCAGAGTGTGACCTGTTTGGATAAGGTAGACAAGGAAAATCCATTCTATTAACTGATGTTCCCTCACGTCCCAGCTTCGCCCTCAGACAGTGCAGTGTTCCCAGCAGTTGTCCTCAGAATGAGGTATTAACTGACACGGCAGGCAAAGAAACACTTACACAAGATATTTTGTGCAACTGGATCTTTATTACTGTTGAAAACACGAGAAAAACACAGAACTGCTGATTATTTGATTGGCTGAAGTACTGATTTTTAATAACAGTGAATTACAAGACTCACAGCTGGACTCACATACCCATTGCAAACCTCCCTTCCGAAGTTGGTCTGCTTATTGTCGGGATCCCGGATTCAGGGCGGTCCTCTTACACAATGGTTGGTCCCGGATTCAGGGCGGCCCTGTTACACAATGGTTGGTCCCGGATTCAGGGCGGCCCTGTTACACAATGGTTGGTCCCGGATTCGGGGCGGCCCTGTTACACAATGGTTGGTCCCGGATTCGGGGCGGCCCTCTTTCACAATGGTTGGTCCCGGATTCGGGGCGGTCCTGTTACACAATGGTTGGTCCCGGATTCGGGGCGGCCCTGTTACACAATGGTTGGTCCCGGATTCGGGGCGGTCCTGTTACACAATGGTTGGTCCCGGATTCGGGGCGGTCCTGTTACACAATGGTTGGTCCCGGATTCGGGGCGGTCCTGTTACACAATGGTTGGTCCGGGATTCGGGGCGGTCCTCTTACACAATGGTTGCTCCCGGACTCAGGGCGGTCCTCTTACACAATGGTTGGTCCCGGATTCGGGGCGGCCCTCTTTCACAATGGTTGGTCCTGGATTTGGGGCGGCCCCTGTTTCACAATGGTTGGTCCCAGACTCAGGGCGGTCCTCTTACACAATGGTTGGTCCCAGACTCAGGGCGGTCCTCTTACACAATGGTTGGTCCCGGATTCGGGGCGGTCCTCTTACACAATGGTTGGTCCCAGACTCAGGGCGGTCCTCTTACACAATGGTTGGTCCCGGATTCGGGGCGGTCCTCTTACACAATGATTGGTCCCGGATTCGGGGCGGCCCCTGTTTCACAATGGTTGTCCCAGACTCAGGACGGTCCTGTTTCACAATGGTTGCTCCCGGACTCAGGGCGGCCCTCTTACACAATGGTTGGTCCCAGATTCGGGGCGGCCCTCTTTCACAATGGTTGGTCCCGGATTCGGGGCGGCCCTCTTTCACAATGGTTGGTCCCGGATTCGGGGCGGCCCCTGTTTCACAATGGTTGGTCCCAGAGTCAGGACGGTCCTGTTTCACAATGGTTGGTCCCAGACTCAGGGCGGTCCTCTTACACAATGGTTGGTCCCGGATTCGGGGCGGTCCTCTTACACAATGGTTGGCCCCGGATTCAGGGCGGTCCTGTTACACAATGGTTGGTCCCGGATTCGGGGCAGTCCTGTTACACAATGGTTGGTCCCGGATTCGGGGCGGTCCTCTTACACAATGGTTGCTCCCGGACTCAGGGCGGCCCTCTTACACAATGGTTGGTCCCAGATTCGGGGCGGCCCTCTTTCACAATGGTTGGTCCCGGATTCGGGGTGGCCCTCTTTCACAATGGTTGGTCCCGAATTCGGGGCGGCCCCTGTTTCACAATGGTTGGTCCCAGACTCAGGACGGTCCTGTTACACAATGGTTGGCCCCGGATTCAGGGCGGTCCTGTTACACAATGGTTGGCCCCGGATTCAGGATGGTCCTGTTACACAATGGTTGGTCCCGGATTCGGGGCGGTCCTGTTACACAATGGTTGGTCCCGGATTCGGGGTGGCCCTCTTTCACAATGGTTGGTCCCGGATTCGGGGAGGTCCTCTTACACAATGGTTGGCCCCGGATTCAGGATGGTCCTGTTACACAATGGTTGGTCCCGGATTCGGGGCGGTCCTGTTACACAATGGTTGGTCCCGGATTCGGGGCGGTCCTCTTAATCAATGGTTTGTCCCAGATTCAGGGCGGCCCTGTTACACAATGGTTGGTCCCGGATTCGGGGCGGCCCTGTTACACAATGGTTGGTCCCGGATTCAGGGCGGCCCTGTTACACAATGGTTGGTCCCGGGTTCGGGGCGGCCCTGTTACACAATGGTTGGTCCCGGATTCGGGGCGGCCCTGTTACACAATGGTTGGTTCCGGATTCAGGGCGGCCCTGTTACACAATGGTTGGTCCCGGATTCGGGGCGGCCATTACACAATGGTTGGTCCCGGATTCGGGACAGCCCTGTTACACAATGGTTGGTCCCGGATTCGGGGCGGCCCTGTTACGCAATGGTTGGTCCCGGATTCGGGGTGGCCCTCTTTCACAATGTTTGGTCCCGGATTCGGGGCGGCCCCTGTTTCACAATGGTTGGTCCCAGACTCAGGACGGTCCTGTTACACAATGGTTGCTCCCGGACTCAGGGCGGTCCTCTTACACAATGGTTGGTCCCGGATTCGGGGCGGTCCTCTTACACAATGGTTGGCCCCGGATTCAGGGCGGTCCTGTTACACAATGGTTGGTCCCGGATTCGGGGCGGTCCTGTAACACAATGGTTGGTCCCGGATTCGGGGCGGTCCTCTTACACAATGGTTGCTCCCGGACTCAGGGCGGTCCTCTTACACAATGGTTGCTCCCGGATTCGGGGCGGCCCTCTTACACAATGGTTGGTCCCAGATTCGGGGCGGCCCTCTTTCACAATGGTTGGTCCCGGATTCGGGGTGGCCCTCTTTCACAATGGTTGGCCCCAGATTCGGGGCGGCCCTCTTTCACAATGGTTGGTCCCAGACTCAGGACGGTCCTGTTACACAATGGTTGGTCCCGGATTCGGGGCGGCCCTATTTCACAATGGTTGGTCCCAGACTCAGGACGGTCCTCTTACACAATGGTTGGCCCCGGATTCAGGGCGGTCCTCTTTCACAATGGTTGGTCCCGGATTCGGGGCGGCCCTGTTACACAATGGTTGGTCCCGGATTCGGGGCGGCCCTGTTACACAATGGTTGGTCCCGGATTCGGGGCGGCCCTGTTACACAATGGTTGGTCCCGGATTCGGGGTGGCCCTGTTACACAATGGTTGGTCCCGGATTCGGGGTGGCCCTGTTACACAATGGTTGGTCCCGGATTCGGGGCGGCCCTGTTACACAATGGTTGGTCCCGGATTCGGGGTGGCCCTGTTACACAATGGTTGGTCCCGGATTCGGGGTGGCCCTGTTACACAATGGTTGGTCCCGGATTCGGGGCGGCCCTGTTACACAATGGTTGGTCCCGGATTCGGGGCGGCCCTCTTTCACAATGGTTGGTCCCGGATTCAGGGCGGCCCTGTTACACAATGGTTGGTCCCGGATTCGGGGTGGCCCTGTTACACAATGGTTGGTCCCGGATTCGGGGTGGCCCTGTTACACAATGGTTGGTCCCGGATTCGGGGCGGCCCTCTTTCACAATGGTTGGTCCCGGATTCAGGGCGGCCCTGTTACACAATGGTTGGTCCCGGACTCAGGGCGGCCCTCTTTCACAATGGTTGGTCCCGGATTCAGGGCGGCCCTGTTACACAATGGTTGGTCCCGGATTCAGGGCGGCCCTGTTACACAATGGTTGGCCCCAGATTCAGGGCGGCCCTGTTACACAATGGTTGGTCCCGGACTCAGGGCGGCCCTCTTTCACAATGGTTGGTCCCGGATTCAGGGCGGCCCTGTTACAAAATGGTTGGTCCTGTAGGTCTTGCTGCCGAGGCTGCAAAATTACATTTTTATACAGTTTCTTCCAAAATCAAGCAACGTCTTCAGACACGAACACGTCCCATTGCGGTTTTCTCAATGATAACTCGCAAACACAGCACACCTCTGCTGGTCTTTCTCTCTTTATCGGTCATTGTTTTCGAATTCTTCGCAACCGCAGCGATTTCATGTTGATCACGAGCAGAGAAACACTTGTGTTGGGCAAGGTTAGCTAGCTGGCCCATCATGCATTGCAGAGGTTCAGCTGTTGGTCATCCAGCTACAAGCCCTGCCCACCCCCCTAACGGAGTGGCGCTACGCCCAGTCCTGACCCCGCCCCGATCAGACAGCGCTCCCTCACTCCCAATGGGATGTGGAGTCCCCCAGTCCAGACCCCCCAATGGAGCGCCCCTCCCTCGGTACTGACCCTCTGACAGTGCGGCACTCCCTCAGTACTGACCCTCTGACAGAGCAGCACTCCCTCAGCACTGACACTCTGACAGTGCGGCACTCCCTCAGTACTGACCCTCTGACAGTGCGGCACTCCCTCAGTACTGACCCTCTGACAGTGCGGCACTCCCTCGGTACTGACCCTCTGACAGTGCGGCGCTCCCTCGGCCCTGACCCTCTGACAGTGCGGCGCTGACCCTCGGACCGTGCGGCGCTGACCCTCGGACCGTGCGGCGCTGACCCTCGGACAGTGCGGCGCTCCCTCGGCCCTGACCCTCGGACAGTGCGGCGCTCCCTCGGCCCTGACCCTCGGACAGCGCGGCGCTCCCTCGGCCCTGACCCTCGGACAGCGCGGCGCTCCCTCGGCCCTGACCCTCTGACAGTGCGGCGCTCCCTCGGCCCTGACCCTCTGACAGTGCGGCGCTCCCTCGGCCCTGACCATCGGACAGCGCGGCGCTCCCGTTGGCCCTGACCCTCGGACAGTGCGGCGCTCCCTCGGCCCTGACCCTCTGACAGTGCGGCGCTCCCTCGGCCCTGACCCTCTGACAGCGCGGCGCTCCCTCGGCCCTGACCCTCGGACAGCGCGGCGCTCCCTCGGCCCTGACCCTCTGACAGTGCGGCGCTCCCTCGGCACTGACCCTCTGACAGTGCGGCGCTCCCTCGGCACTGACCCTCGGACAGTGCGGCGCTCCCTCGGACAGTGCGGCGCTCCCTCGGCCCTGACCCTCGGACAGTGCGGCGCTCCCTCGGCCCTGACCCTCGGACAGCGCGGCGCTCCCTCGGCCCTGACCCTCTGACAGTGCGGCGCTCCCTCGGCACTGACCCTCTGACAGTGTGGCGCTCCCTCGGCCCTGACCCTCTGACAGTGCGGCGCTCCCTCGGCCCTGACCATCGGACAGCGCGGCGCTCCCTTGGCCCTGACCCTCGGACAGTGCGGCGCTCCCTCGGCCCTGACCCTCTGACAGTGCGGCGCTCCCTCGGCACTGACCCTCTGACAGTGCGGCGCTCCCTCGGCACTGACCCTCGGACAGTGCGGCGCTCCCTCGGACAGTGCGGCGCTCCCTCGGCCCTGACCCTCGGACAGTGCGGCGCTCCCTCGGCCCTGACCCTCTGACAGTGCGGCGCTCCCTCGGCCCTGACCCTCGGACAGCGCGGCGCTCCCTCGGCCCTGACCCTCTGACAGTGCGGCTCTCCCTCGGCACTGACCCTCTGACAGTGTGGCGCTCCCTCGGCCCTGACCCTCTGACAGTGCGGCGCTCCCTCGGCCCTGACCATCGGACAGCGCGGCGCTCCCTTGGCCCTGACCCTCGGACAGTGCGGCGCTCCCTCGGCCCTGACCCTCTGACAGTGCGGCGCTCCCTCGGCCCTGACCCTCTGACAGTGCGGCGCTCCCTCGGCACTGACCCTCTGACAGTGCGGCGCTCCCTCGGCCCTGACCCTCTGACAGTGCGGCGCTCCCTCGGCCCTGACCCTCTGACAGTGCGGCGCTCCCTCGGCCCTGACCCTCTGACAGTGCGGCGCTCCCTCGGCACTGACCCTCTGACAGTGCGTTAATTTGATCCACTCTGCGCTGAAGCAGTGAGCTGACTGGATTACTCTCCCAGGCTGAGCCTGTACACCCCTCATTAAACCCCCAACGTCCACGAGCCCCCACCCACCAGCTCGGTCAATCATCACAAACACACACTGGTTTCCAGATCTTTTATTTATAAATATTCACAGCTGCACATGAATCTATGCTCCACCTGTGCAAGGTTCCTGTGAGCTACCCGCTGGGCCCTGCCTCAGCCTTGTGGGCAGGTATGAAAATAGCAGAGAGATCCGGGCCTGTCGGAGGTCTCGCCCTGAGCCCGTCTCTGAGATACATCAGTCAGCTTCACCTTCAACCCCACTCATCCCCACCCACCCGCCACAGATACCGGAAACCTGCTCGACGACCATTTTAAATCTGCCGTTGTGCCCGGTGGTGGCGTTAGGGGGTTGATGTGGTCATTCAGGATTTTAACCTCAGCTACTTGTTGAAGTGGGGAGTTCCCGGTGAGGCGCGAGGCCGGTTCCAATTCACCTGAAATCTGAAATAAAATCTCCTCCCCCACGCGGTCACCTCCTTCAAATACTGACGGGCCCAGCAGAGGGGGCATGGGACGAGGAAGGGGAGGGTCATGGTGGAGGGAGCGAGGGGGGGAGAGAGCGAGGGGAGAGGGAGCGAGGGAGAGACGGTAGCAAGTAGAAAGGGAAGCAGCACCCTGGAACGGCTGAACTTGCAGGGGGGTCTGCAGCCGACAACCCCACCCCCCAATCAGCCTGTACCCAGGTTGGGCACCGAGCTAATGGGCATGATGTGATGTTGGGTGCTGGACAGGTTGTTGAGGGGACAGGTATCTCTTGCACAGTTTTTGCATTCTGATTCTTTAAACATTTAACATGTGTCAGATCGATTCATATTGTACAAAAACGGAACATCTCTCTTGAAACAACAGTGTGATCTGAACCAGAATCGAAGGTATTAAACATGTTAACAAGGTTAGTGATAAACTTGCCTGCTCCTAACTATTGTGGCACAGAGAAATACTTCCCCTGCTCACCACCTCCCCATAGAAACCAGTTGACCCCTGACATCACCTGTTTGGGCATTGTGACCCGGTCAGAGGTCAGGCAGTCCATTATCAAGACCCCAAATTTTCACCTAAAGGTCTTCCTGATGAGGGTCTGTTCAGCCGTCTCTCTTGATTGGTTAGTTTATTCGTGTTAGTGACGGGGGCACTGCGTGAACCCACAACCATCAACCAAGCTCCCCCGCACCCCCCCCCCCCCTCCCCCGTTCTCCCCACCCTCCCGCTGTGACAGTCACAGGAGCCGGGGGGGGGGGGGTTAAGCAAGGTACGGAGACAGGAGGTTCCAATTAAGCATTAAGATATTGAGTGAATTAACATTCCTGGAACAATCACTAGCACCAAATCGGCAAAAACTTCACCGTCCAAGCCTTGGGCGAGTGCTGGCTGACTGGAGATTCAAAACCAGAATCAGCAGAGAAGATAGAAACTTGCTTTTTTTTTTAAATCCCAGAGTTTCTCGGTTGATTGGATAATTAAAAATCCTGGAAAAGTATTCCTTACTTGCTCCAGCAGAGCCGGACAGAAGTATAATTGGCAGATTCATTGTGTGTTATATGAAAAAAAGCCAACGTGAAAATACCTCAACTTGCTTCACACCTGGATTGGGGGAAGGGTGGCTGCTCGGCCAGGAAGGGCATCGCTCAAGTAATTGTGTGCACATCACGGGGACCCAAGTGTGTTGGATCGCGGGGAAAGTGCTCGTAGCTCATTTGGTGCGTGAAGGTTTAATCGTACTTGTTCCTCTCGCCTTCAGAAGCAGTCACTGGGCTAAGCAAGAAGCCTAATCACCCCGTTATCAGAGCCCAGGAGGAGCAGCCTCTTGGCGGGAAGGAGCCCCAGGCTGGTCAGTGTCCCGCGGAAGTTTTCCGAGCTCAGCTTGTTCATGGCAACAGGGACAGAGGTATCCAACAGGGAGTAGATTCCAATGCGATTGGCCACCGTGCCCGCCACAATCTCGTTACCGTGGAGATCGAAAATGTGCACGGGGTCAGAGGGCGACCTGTAATGGTGGAAAGGTTTCTGTTCACATTCTTTCCAGATGGTCAGGCAGTGGTCAGTGGAGGAACTGACCACAACATTCCCCTCCGCAGTCTGTGCAAAGGAAAAAGGAGAATGGAGTGTCAGGACAGCAACAACTACCTGCATTTATGTAGCACCTGGAAAGCAGCACAATCACCCCCCCCACCCCCAGGAGCTTAACAAGAGCATTCTCAATAAAGACAGTTTTCAGAGTCCGAGAAACAGACTAGGAGACGGGTGATCGAAGGTCTGGGCAAGATGAAGAGGGTTAGAGGTGGAATTCCGGACTGATTGCTACCTACTGGTTTTAAACACGGACATTTCTTCGGCCTTGGCACATGTCACAGAGATCGAGAGGCTCCACAGGGCTGCTGTTTGGGTTATAAAGAGGAGCGATGGGGGGGGACTGCAGAGCAAGGTCAGTGAACTGTGGACCCAGGGTCAGTCACCATCCTGTTTACGCTTCTGTGAAACCTCAGCCAAATTAAAAACACTCCTCGCCCACGCACAGGCCCACAGATCACAAACACAACGCATTTAACCCTCGTCAGCCTGTGACATTCAAACTCCAGACTGGGAACCGGTGGGGATGGAGTGAGACCGGAAGTCAAATGTTACCAACTCCCAGCAGCATTAATTGAGATACCGAATCGGACTGATCGGACTGGAAAAGTGTCAGCTCACCAACAGATACCAATGCCCTTTAGAGATGGAAACCTACCGTTCACTGCTCTGTGCCATGTGACTCCAGTCAGTCATTTACAACACAGGAGTAGGCCATTCGGCTCATTGAGTCCATGCTGGCTCTCCATGGAGCAATCCAATCAGTACTATCCCCCCGCTCTGTCCTCATAGCTCTCAACTGTCCATCCAATTGTCTTTTGAAACCATTTATCATCTCCACTTCCAGCAGCTTGGGAGATGGAGGGCTGCAGGTCATTACCACTCACTGGGTAAAATCGTTCTTCCTCTCATTTCCCCGGCATCTCTTATCTGCCCAAAACTGGGGTCTTTGGACATCAGCGAATGGAAATGGATTTTCCTTGGCCACCTTCACAATCTGGTGAGCCTCTATCAAATCTGCTCTCAAACCCCTTTGCCTCAAGGAGAACAACCCTGCATTCCCCAACCTGGTGGCTAAAATCCCCCCCAATCCCTGGGACCATTGCGGGAGATCTCCTCTGCACCCTCACATCGTTCAAAAGTGTGGTGACCAGAACTGGACACAATACTCTATTTGGGATCAAACCAGAGTTCTACAAACATCCAGCAGAGGGTAACACAGTGGTTAGCACTGTTGCTTCACAGCGCCAGGGTTCGATTCCCGGCTTGGGTCACTGTCTGTGCGGAGTCTGCACGTTCTCCCCGTGTCTGCGTGTTTTCCTCCGGGTGCTCCGGTTTCCTCCCACAGTCCAAAGATGTGCACGTTGGGGGGGGGGGGGGGGGGGGGGGGGTTGTGGGAATAGGGCGGTGGAATGGGCCTGGGTGGGGTGCTCTTTCAGTAGGTCGGTGCAGACTCGAGGGGCTGAATGGCCTTCTTCACTGTAGGTGTTCTATGGATGATGTTGAGATAGATGTTTGGTCTCTTGGGGATTCAGGGGATATGGAGGGTAGAAAACTCGGGTTGAGGCAAAACATCAGCCATGATCATAGGGAATAGCAGAGGTAGCTCGGGAGCACCCAGTGTTCCTTTCCCTTTATATTCTAACATTCTTTTACAAGGTGTGGGTGTCGCTGGTTAGGCCAGCATTGTTTCCATCCCCAATTGCCCTTGGTGGTGGTGAGCTGCTTTCTTGAACCGTAGGTGGTGTAGGTACACCCACTGTGCTGTTAGGGAGGGAGTTCCAGGATGTTGCCCCAGCGACAGTGAAGGAACGGCGATATATTTCCCAGTCAGGGTGGTGAGTGAATTGGAGGGGAACTTCCAGGTGGTGGGGTTCCCAGGTATCTGCTGCTCTTGTCCTTTCAGTCGGTAGAGCTCGTGGATTTGGAAGGAACCTTGGCAGTCAACTGTGGCGAACAAAGGAAGTTAAGGATTGTATAAGATTATAAAGTTGCCAGAAGTGGCATTTGGGAGGATTTTAGGAAACAGCAAAGGGGGACGAAGAAACTGATAGTGGGAGAATAGATTATGAATAGCAAAGAATGGACCATAAAAGCTTCTATTGGGATCTGGAACCTGGAGGTTCTATTGGAGGGCTGTGACCAGTGGTGTTCCACAGGGATCAGTGCTGGGACCTTTGCTCTTTGTAGTATATATAAATGACTTGGAGGAAAATGTAACTGGTCTGATTAGTAAGTTTGCAGACGACACAAAGGTTAGTGGAATTGCGGATAGCGATGAGGACTGTCAGAGGATACAGCAGGATTTAGATTGTTTGGAGACTTGGGCGGAGAGATGGCAGATGGAGTTTAATCTGGACAAATGTGAGGTAATGCATTTTGGAAGGTCTAATGCAGGTAGGGAATATACAGTGAATGGTAGAACCCTCAAGAGTATTGAAAGTCAAAGAGATCTAGGAGTACAGGTCCACAGGTCACTGAAAGGGGCAACACAGGTGGAGAAGGTAGTCAAGAAGGCATACGGCATGCTTGCCTTCATTGGCCGGGGCATTGAGTATAAGAATTGGCAAGTCATGTTGCAGCTGTATAGAACCTTAGTTAGGCCACACTTGGAGTATAGTGTTCAATTCTGGTCGCCACACTACCAGAAGGATGTGGAGGCTTTAGAGAGGGTGCAGAAGAGATTTACCAGAATGTTGCCTGGTATGGAGGGCATTAGCTATGAGGAGCGATTGAATAAACTCGGTTTGTTCTCACTGGAACGACGGAGGTTGAGGGGCGACCTGATAGAGGTCTACAAAATTATGAGGCGCACAGACAGAGTGGATAGTCAGAGGCTTTTCCCCAGGGTAGAGGGGTCAATTCTAGGGGGCATAGGTTTACGGTGCGAAGGGCAAGGTTTAGAGGAGATGTACGAGGCAAGTTTTTTTACACAGAGGGTAGTGGGTGCCTGGAACCCGCTACCGGAGGAGGTGGTGGAAGCAGGGACGATAGTGACATTTAAGGGGCATCTTGACAAATACATGAATAGGATGGGAATAGAGGGATACGGACCCAGGAAGTGTAGAAGATTGTAGTTTAGTCGGGCAGCATGGTCGGCACGGGCTTGGAGGGCCGAAGGGCCTGTTCCTGTGCTGTACTTTTCTTTGTTCTTTGTTTGTTTGGTACGCAAGAAGGAAATGTTTGTCCAAGACAAATGTGGGCCCATTACAGGCAGAATTTATTTATTTATTTTTAAATTTGTCCAATTAAGGGGCAATTTAGCGTGGCCAATCCACCTACCCTGCACATCTTTGGGTTATGGGGTTGAGACC
This sequence comes from Scyliorhinus torazame, assembly GCF_047496885.1. Lineage (NCBI taxonomy): Eukaryota > Metazoa > Chordata > Chondrichthyes > Carcharhiniformes > Scyliorhinidae > Scyliorhinus > Scyliorhinus torazame. Next base: position 224,567,977 of record NC_092718.1, read on the forward strand.
GACGCAGAGACAGGGAGAATGTGCAAACTCCACACGGACAGTGACCCAGGGCCAGGAGTTGAGGGAAATTAGTAAGAAGCTTGCGTTGGAGAAATTCATGGGACTGAAGGTTGATAAGTCTCCAGGATCTGATCTTCTACATCCCAGAGTGTTGAAAGAGGTTGCTATGGAGATAGTGGATTCATTGGTGATCATCTTGGTTCCTGAAGATTGGAATGTAGCAAATGTCGCCCCATTATTTAAGAAGGGAGGGAGAGAGAAAACAGGAACGACAGACCTATTAGCATGACATCAGCAACTGGGAAAATGCTGGAATCTATTATAAAGGACAAGATAAATGGACACTTGGATCATGCTGATCTGATTAGGCAGAGTCAACGTGTATTAAATTACACTTGATGAACCTGTTGAGGTTTTTGAGGATGAAGGGGAGTTGGTGGATATTGTACACTTGGATTTTCAGAAAGGTTTGGATAAAGTCGGCCATAGGAGGTTGGTGAGCAACATTAAAACACATGGGCTAGGAGGTAATAGTGGCATGGATTAAGGATTGGCTAACAGGCAGAAAACCGAGATTGGAATGAATGAGTAATTCTCGTGTTGGCAGGCTGTGACGAGGACAAGGATCCAGCTGTTCACAGTAGCTTTGATCATTTGAATGTGGGGGCCAAATGTAATATTTCCAAGTTTGCGGCTGACACAAAGCTCGACAGGAATATGTATTTTGAGGAAGGTGCAAAGCGGCTTCGAGGATTTGGTCAGACCTCGTGAGAGGGTAAGAACCTGGCAGATGGAATAAAATGTGGGAAAATGTGATGCTATCCACTTTGGTGGGAGTAACAGATGTGCAGAGTATTTCTTACATGGCAAAAGATTAGAAAGTGTCGATATACAGAGGGATTTGAGTGACTTTGTCAATATGCCACTGAAGGCTAACTTGCAGGTGAGCAAACAATTAGGAAGGTTAATGGTAAAAGGATTTGAGTCCAGGAGTAGCAACATCCTGTTTCAATAGGATGGAACCTTGATCAGATTGCCCTTGGGAGCACTGTTTGCAATTTTGGTCACCTTACCTTCAGGATATTATTGCCACAGAGGGAGTGTAACAAAGGTTCACCAGACTTGTTCCCAGGAATCATAGAATCATAGAAGTTTACAGCATGGAAACAGGCCCTTCGGCCCAACCAGTCCATGCCGCCCAGTTTTTTACCATTAAGCTAGTCCCAGTTGCCCGCACTTGGCCCATAACCCTCTATACCCACCTTACCCATGTAACCATCTAAATGCTTTTTGAAAGACACAATTGTACCCGCTTCTACTACTACCTCTGGCAGCCCATTCCAGACACTCACTACCCTCTGAGTGAAGAAATTGCCCCTCTGGGCCCTTCTGAATCTCTCCCCTCTCACCTTAAACCTATGCCCTCTAGTTTTAGACTCCCCTACCTTTGGGAAAAGATGTTGACTATCTACCTTATCTATGCCCCTCATTATTTTATAGACCTCTATAAGATCACCCCTAAGCCTCCTACGCTCCAGGGAAAAAAGTCCCAGTCTATCCAGCCTCTCCTTATAACTCAAACCATCAAGTCCCGGCAACATCCTAGTAAATCTTTTCTGCACTCTTTCTAGTTTAATAATATCCTTTCTATAATAGGGTGACCAGAACTGCACACAGTATTCCAAGTGTGGCCGTACCAATGTCTTGTACAACTTCAACAAGACGTCCCAACTCCTATATTCAATGTTCTGACCAATGAAACCAAGCATGCCGAATGCCTTCTTCACCACCCTGTCCACCTGCGACTCCACCTTCAAGGAGCTATGAACCTGTACTCCTAGATCTCTTTGTTCTATAACTCTCCCCAACGCCATACCATTAACTGAGTAGGTCCTGGCCTGATTCGATCTGCCAAAATGCATCACCTCACATTTATCTAAATTAAACTCCATCTGCCATTCGTCGGCCCACTGGCCTAATTGATCAAGATCCCGTTGCAATCCTAGATAACCTAGGAGGGCAGGACTGTCTTTTGAAGAGAAATTGGGCAAACTGGGCCTATATTCTCTTGAGTTTTGAAGAATGAGAGGTGATCCCATTGACATCTACAAAATACTTAAAGGGATAGGCAGGCTAGATGCAGGACACAATTTCAATATTAGAGCGAAGCCCATTTGGACCGAGATGAGGCTAATTGTTTTTACTCAGGGTTGTAAATCGTTGGAATTCTCTACCCCAAAGAAACTCAGTCACTGAGTATCTTTAAAGTAGAGAGGAGAAATTTCTAAATACCAAAGACATAAAGGGGAAAAGGCATTGAGGTGAATGACCGACCATGATTGTATTGAATGGCGAAGCAGGCTTGATGGGCTGAATGGCTCACCCTCTCCAGAAGTTTGACGATTGTTTTAAGTTCCAAGTCTTTCCTCCAGTTGGAAAGTTATTATTCAATTTGTTTCAGTCGAGATGCCAACTGAGTGGGTTAGCGCTTGTGGCTGCTCATTGGTCAGTCTATGGGAGATCAGAAAACCTTCCACTAATCTGTCACCAATACCAGCAACCCTTTCACTGGGTAATAGATTCCTGAAAGTTGTCCATCGGACCCCTCTGTGTGAAGACAGGGGGACAGGGCTCCACAGCAGGGTGGTTGCTGATTGGCCCATTCCCAACACAACGTCAGTGCGTGCGGAGGAGAAAGCAGAATCCCAGTCCATCCACCCAAACCTCGCCCTCTCTCGCCCTCCACCCACACAACCCCAGCATGGGCAGTTTTTAAAAGCAGGAACTCAATCCTGACCCTGTGACCTGAAAGAGGCCAAGGGGTTTGTTCACCTCTGCAGGTGAAGGACACACTCGTCTCCATATCCACCCACTCGGAGTCAGTCACCCACTGGGGAGCTTCCTGTCGTACACACTCCGGCAAGTGGGCAGTTGGCAGAGGCTGGGCTGGACTAACCGTCCCGAGCTCGGACCCACTAACCTGCGCACTGGTCACTCCCTGTCGGTTCATATCCCTGACGCAGTGACCAGGGATTTGGCACAGTAAACATTGACCTATTGCTGCTGTGGCCCAGGATGCATTGCGTGCTCCCCCCTCCCCGACCGTGTCACCCCCCTCCCCACCCTCCCCGACCTCGTCACCCCCCCCCCCAGTACCAGGAGGCTGTGTGAGGTTCACGGTGTACCTTGAGTTGTAGAATGTCACTGTCGTGGGCTTGCCACACCCTCAGGATCAGACCCGTCCTCGTGTCCAGCAGGTAAATGTAGCCGGATGAGAACCCCACAGCGACCGAGCGGCCGCTCGGACTGACGGCCATGCAGCGAATCAGGCCGGCCGTCACACTCGTATTCAGCTTGAATTCATGCTGCAAAAACAAGCCCCAAAATGGTGATGCCCGGGAACCAAAACATTCATCACAACTTGACACACCCGGTGCAACCTAAACCCCACAGACAGCAGGACTACGGCCCGGCACCGAACCGGCCCCCCCCCAGCACTGAGCCCCCCCCCAGCACCGAGCCCCCCCCCGCCAGCACCGAGCCCCCCCCACCAGCACCGAGCCCCCCCCACCAGCACCGAGCCCCCCCCACCAGCACCAAGCCCCCCCCACCAGCACCGAGCCCCCCCCCAGCACCGAGCCCCCACCCCCAGCACCGAGCCCCGCCCACCAGCACCGAGCCCCCCCCACCAGCACCGAGCCCCCCCCACCAGCACCGAGCCCCCCCCACCAGCACCAAGCCCCCCCCACCAGCACCGAGCCCCCCCCCAGCACCGAGCCCCCACCCCCAGCACCGAGCCCCCACCCCCAGCACCGAGCCCCGCCCACCAGCACCGAGCCCCCCCCACCAGCACCGAGCCCCCCCCACCAGCACCGAGCCCCCCCCACCAGCACCGAGCCCCCCCCACCAGCACCAAGCCCCCCCCACCAGCACCGAGCCCCCCCCCAGCACCGAGCCCCCACCCCCAGCACCGAGCCCCGCCCACCAGCACCGAGCCCCCCCCACCAGCACCGAGCCCCCCCCACCAGCACCAAGCCCCCCCCACCAGCACCGAGCCCCCCCCCAGCACCGAGCCCCCACCCCCAGCACCGAGCCCCGCCCACCAGCACCGAGCCCCCCCCACCAGCACCGAGCCCCCCCCACCAGCACCGAGCCCCCCCCACCAGCACCAAGCCCCCCCCACCAGCACCAAGCCCCCCCCACCAGCACCGAGCCCCCCCCCAGCACCGAGCCCCCCCCCCCCAGCACCGAGCCCCCCCCACCAGCACCGAGCCCCCCCCCAGCACCGAGCCCCCACCCCCAGCACCGAGCCCCGCCCACCAGCACCGAGCCCCCCCCACCAGCACCGAGCCCCCCCCACCAGCACCGAGCCCCCCCCACCAGCACCAAGCCCCCCCCACCAGCACCGAGCCCCCCCCCCAGCACCGAGCCCCCACCCCCAGCACCGAGCCCCGCCCACCAGCACCGAGCCCCCCCCACCAGCACCGAGCCCCCCCCACCAGCACCGAGCCCCCCCCACCAGCACCGAGCCCCCCCCACCAGCACCGAGCCCCCCCCACCAGCACCGAGCCCCCCCCCAGCACCGAGCCCCCACCCCCAGCACCGAGCCCCGCCCACCCCCAAGCCACCGCCCGCACCGAGCCCCCCCCCCCCCAGCACTGAACCCCCACCCCCCCGGCACCGAGCCCCCCCCCGCCCCGCACCGAGCCCCCCCCCCAGCACAGAGCCCCCCCCCAGCACAGAGCCTCCCCCCCCCCAGCACCGAGCCCCCCGGCACTGAGCCTCCCCCCCCCCCCCAGCACCGAGCCCCCCAGCACCGAGCCCCCCCCCAGCACAGAGCCCCCCGGCACTGAGCCCCCCCCCCCCCCAGCACCGAGCCCCCCCGCCCCCCAGCACAGAGCCCCCACCCCCAGCAGAGAGCCCCGGGAGGGGTTTACCTGCAGTCCCGGTTTCCTGGGGTCGATGAAGTGCAGGGCGGAGTCGGCGGTGCCGGTGATGATGCTGCTGTGAGGAGCCGGCATCGAGGTGACAGCAGTGACTGGATTCCGCGAATCAAAGGCATCAAAAATCCGGATTGGCTTCCCTGGAAAAGACAACTGAGAAAGTCCAGAGTGTGTTTGGGAGCTGGGATCGGGGCGCCGGGATCGGGGAGCCGGGATCGGGGCGCTGGGATCGGGATCGGAGCGTCGGGAAGCCGGGATTGGGGCGCCGGGATCGGGGCGTCGGGAAGCCGGGATCGGGGCGCCGGGATCAGGATCGGGAAGCCGGGGTCGCGTCGGGACCGGGATCGGGGCGCCGGGATCGGGATCGGGGCGCCGGGATCGGGGCGCCGGGATCGGGGCGCCGGGATCGGGGCGCCGGGATCGGGGCGCCGGGATCGGGGCGCCGGGATCAGGATCGGGAAGCCGGGGTCGCGGCGTCGGGATCGGGGCGCCGGGATCGGGATCGGGGCGCCGGGATCAGGATCGGGAAGCCGGGGTCGCGGCGTCGGGACCGGGATCGGGGCGCCGGGATCGGGAGCGGGGCGCCGGGATCGGGATCGGGAGCGGGGCGCCGGGATCGGGATCGGGGCGCCGGGATCGGGAAGCCGGGGTCGGGAAGCCGGGGTCGCGGCATCGGGATCAGGGCGTCGGGACCGGGATCGGGGCGTCGGGACCGGGAAGCCGGGGTCGGGGCGTCGGGATCGGGAAGCCGGGGTCGGGATCGGGAAGCCGGGGTCGGGGCGTCGGGATCGGGAAGCCGGGGTCGCGGCGTCGGGATCGGGAAGCCGGGGTCGGGGTCGCGGCGGCGTCGGGGCGAAAGATGGTCTGGAGATTCAAACCTTTACAGAGCTGAGCGTTCCTCTCTCGATCCACCCCCACCCCCCACCCTATTCCACTGCCCCTCTCCCCCATCCCCTGACCCCCATCCCCCTGACTCACTGAGGGTCTCTCCTGGCAGACTCCAGTACAGCACGATGCAGAATTCAGGTGGATCTGCAGCAAATCAGAACTGAAACATGAAGTGGTTCACTGCCCGAAACTGCCCACCAGGAGATCCCGATCCCCCCCCCCCCCCCCCCCCCCGGCAAACCCTGGCTCAGCCTATTTTAGACATTCCCCAAACCCTGACATTTCCCCCAATCCAACCCACTCGACGGGGTTTAATCAAACTGATCCTGTACTCAGCCATTCCCTAACACCCACCCACACAGCCACCCCCCCCCCAACAGCCGCCCCCCCCCCCCCACAGCCGCCCCCCCCCACAGCCGCCCCCCCCCCCACAGCCGCCCCCCCCCACAGCCGCCCGCCCCCCCCCACAGCCGCCCCACCCCCCACAGCCGCCACACCCCCCACAGCCGCCACACCCCCCACAGCCGCCACACCCCCCACAGCCGCCACACCCCCCACAGACCCCACACCCCCCACAGACCCCACAGCCACACACACCCACAGCCACACACACCCACAGCCACACACACCCACAGCCACACACACCCACAGCCACACCCACACCCACACCCACCCACACCCACACCCACACACACCCACACACACCCACACACACCCACACCCACACCCCCCCACACCCCCACACCCCCACACCCCCACACCCACACACCCCCACACCCACACACCCCCACACCCCCACACCCCCACAGCCACACACCCCCACAGCCACACACCCCCACAGCCACACAGCCACACACACACCCACACACAGCCACCCACACACAGCCACACACACAGCCACACACACACAGCCACACACACACAGCCACACACACACAGCCACACACACAGCCACACACACACAGCCACACACACACAGCCACACACCCACACACAGCCACACACCCACACACAGCCACACACCCACACACAGCCACACACCCCCACACACCCACACACAGCCACACAGCCACACACCAACACAGCCACACACCAACACAGCCACACACCAACACAGCCACACACCAACACAGCCACACACCAACACAGCCACACACCAACACAGCCACACACCAACACAGCCACACACCAACACAGCCACACACACACAGCCACACACACACAGCCACACACCGACACACAGCCACACACCCACACACAGCCACACACCCACACACAGCCACACACCCACACACAGCCACACAGCCACACACCAACACAGCCACACACCAACACAGCCACACACCAACACAGCCACACACCAACACAGCCACACACCAACACAGCCACACACCAACACAGCCACACACACACACAGCCACACACACACACAGCCACACACAGCCACACACCCACACACACACAGCCACACACCCACACACACACAGCCACACACACACACACAGCCACAGCCACACAGACACAGACACAGACACACCCTCCCCAGGCCAGGCCCAGTCTGACACTCCGCTCACTGGGTTTTGATCTGAAGTTAGAAGCAGACGTGAATTCCTCTCATCTCTTCAGGACCCTGAGCACAAACCTGAACCCACTCCCCCCTCAGCAGGAGGCTGGGAATTGCTGGGTCAGTGTCTCTGGAGTTTTCATCATGAATCTGAACTGGGTCCTCTTACCTGTGAATTGGTCCCAGATGTGGACGGAACCATCGCAGCTGACCACCTGTTGTAGGGCCTCAGCCTGATGGACGTAGAAGACAGACTTCCTGTGCTCGGAGTAGGTTAAACGTGGCTCCATCTCTCTGGTCCCATCACCATAGTTATACAGAGGCCACAGACGCACTGTCTTGTCCCGGCTCGCACTCAGGAAGAAATCCTCACCACTCAATGCCGACAGGCATTTGACAGTTCCCAGGTGGCCCGTGAAATGCTGCAGCCTGATTTGGTGGAAATAGAAACGTGTATCGTGTTGACTCAAGCCAATCTCATATTGCCAGTAGGCAAGCCAGTTGCCACACAGCATCCTAGCGCTCCGCGGCAGCTCCTCCTTCAGGGAACTCTCCTCCTGGGACCCTGCAAACGACAGCATGTTGGGGCAGGGCTTGACTTTGGCCAGGTGATGACTCCACGCTGTGGTGTCCTGCGGGATCTCAATACGATTTCCTACCGTCACACTGCCAAATGTCCCAGTGACTCTATCATCGCTCGCCACAGTGTCCCGGACACACAGCGCAAAACCCTTGCCCTGCTGGGGCTGTGGAGAGAGGAGGTGTGGAGATTCGGGACCCGTCAGGCTGACCGTTTCTTGGTAGAGAGTCACCAGCTTCCATACGTGATCATGGTTCCACAAAACCTTCTTAATGACTGAATCTCCTGCCAACAGGAAAGAGATCAACAGTCAGAGCCGTCATCACAGGCAGCAAGTCCCAGTTAGAACACACACACACACACAGACACACACACAGATATACACACAGATATACACACACACAGACACACACACAGACACACACACAGACACACACACAGACACACACACACACACAGATATACACACACAGACACACACACAGACACACACACAGACACACACACAGACACACACAGACACACACACAGACACACACACAGACACACACACAGATATACACACAGACAGATATACACACACACACAGACACACACACAGACAGATATACACACACACACAGACACACACACAGATATACACACACACAGACAGATATACACACACAGACAGATATACACACACAGACAGATATGCACACACAGACAGATATGCACACACAGACAGATATGCACACACACACAGATATGCACACACACACAGATATACACACACACACAGATATACACACACAGACACAGATATACACACACACAGACACAGATATACACACACACATACACACACACACAGATATACACACACACACAGACAAACACACAGATAGATACACACACACAGACACACACACAGATATACACACACACACACACACAGATACACACACACAGATACACACACACAGATACACACACACAGATACACACACACAGATACACACACACACACACACACACAGACACACACACACACAGACACACACACAGACACACACAGACAGACACACACAGACACACACAGAGAACAGAGACAGGACGGAATGGAGGGGAGGGGTCAGGGAAGAATGGAACGCACCACACGAGTGAGATCCTCAGTACAAGTTTCCTTCAGAAATTGAGAGCGAGGGAAAGTGAGAAACCGCGAGTGAGAGAAAGGAGAGTGGCACCAGGAGACACAGCTCGCTCCCCACCTCCCCACCCCTCCACCACACTCACCCTCCTGCCCCCTCCCCACCAGCCCTCACCAATTAGGCAGTTGAAAGGGACGTAGGCAGAATAGGCCATCTCCAGATTGAACACCATTTCCAGCTCTTCCAGGGCAGCAGGGTCACAACCCAGTTCATTCCCATCCGACAGCCCGGCCAATCCCTCTCTGGAATCTTCGCTCCCGCCCATCTGCAGAGGAAACAAATCAGAGGGACTGCTGGGATTGTCAAGAGGCAGAAACAATCTATTCATTTAATCAACAACAGTGACTTCTCTGAAAGAGGTGTCTGTGCGTGTGTGTGTGTGCCTGTGTGTGTGCCTGTGTGTGTCTGTGTGCCTGTGTGTGTGCCTGTGTGTGTGCCTGTGTGTGTGCCTGTGTGTGTGCCTGTGTGTGTGCCTGTGTGTGTCTGTGTGCCTGTGTGTGTGCCTGTGTGTGTGTGTGTGCGCCTGTCTGCGCGTGTGCCTGTGTGCGCCTGTCTGCGCGTGTGCCTGTCTGCGCGTGTGCCTGTGTGCGCGTGTGTGTGCCTGTGTGCGCCTGTGTGCGCCTGTGTGCGCCTGTGTGTGCCTGTGTGTGCCTGTGTGTGCCTGTGTGCGCCTGTGTGCGCGTGTGCGCCTGTGCGCCTGTGCGCGCGTGCGCCTGTGCGCGCGTATGCGTGTGCGTGTGTGTATGCGCGCGTGCGCCTGTGCGCGTGTATGCGTGTATGCGTGTATGCGTGCGCGTATGCGCGTGCGCGTATGCGCGTGCGCGTGTGCGCGTATGCGCGTGTGCGTATGCGCGTGTGTGTGCGCGTGTGTATGCGCGTGTGTGTGCGCGTGTGCGTGTGTGTATGCGCGCGTGCGCCTGTGCGCGCGTATGCATGTATGCGTGTGCGTGTGCGTATGCGCGTGTGCGTATGCGCGTGTGCGTATGCGCGTGTGCGTATGCGCGTGTGCGTATGCGCGTGTGTGTATGCGCGTGTGTGTGTGTGTATGCGTGTGTTTTTGTGTGTGCGTGTGCGTGTGTGCGTGTGCGTGTGTGTGTGTGTGTGTGTGCGTGTGAATGCGTACATGTGTGCGTGCGTGTGTGCGTATGTGCGTGAGTGTATGTATGCGTACGTGTGTGTGTGTGTGCGTGTGTGTGTGTGTGTGTGCGTATGCGCGTGTGCGTATGCGCGTGTGCGTATGCGCGTGTGCGTATGCGCGTGTGCGTATGCGCGTGTGCGTATGCGCGTGTGCGTATGCGCGTGTGCGTATGCGCGTGTGTGTATGCGCGTGTGTGTATGCGCGTGTGTGTGTGTGTATGCGTGTGTTTTTGTGTGTGCGTGTGCGTGTGTGCGTGTGTGCGTGTGCGTGCGTGTGTGTGTGCGTGTGAATGCGTACATGTGTGCGTGCGTGTGTGCGTATGTGCGTGAGTGTATGTATGCGTACGTGTGTGTGTGTGTGTGTGTGTGTGTGTGTATGCGTGTGTTTTTGTGTGCGCATGCATGCGTGTCACCTCCACTCCTGGAGAGGTCACTAGGAAAGCTGTTTCCACACTAACCCTCCCAGCACCCAGACCTGGGGGTGTTCCTTCAGGGACAGGCATTCCACACAAACCATGTGGAATAACCAATCAGATGTTTGGCTTCTCGTGTTGTAAATTCAAATAAAAACCTCCACTTCATCACCCCCTTCTCAACGGCAGCACCTCACCGACATTTTAGAATCTCCCCAACGGACCTTACAACAGGACAGCGCACCTCCCGCGCTGACCCTCCGAGAGTGCGGCCCTCCCTCCGCATGCCCTGGGAATATCGGCCTGTTGTCTGTGGAGTTGGATTCGAGCTGAGCGATACCACTGTGCTCTGGGTGGTTATTAACTGCACGAGATGTGGATATTAATGGAGGGGGCCTTACCTGCTCCTTCAGTCCAGAAAGGACAGAGAATCCTTGAAAGAATCGACGCAGTGTCTCGCTCAGGTGCTGGGTCACCATCTCCTGCCCAATTCTCAGAGAAACCAGCACAATCAGACTGAGAGTCTTCACACAGAGAACCGTGCGAGCCTGTACTCTGCTGGGGAAACTGACACACACACATACTGGTTACAAACACCCACCACAACTCACAACCCACCCACCTCGCGACAGCCGAGAATGGCAACTGCTCAGGAATCACCAACACCCGAGACACCGCATTCACCCTGATCACAGAACAGACATCTCTACTGGCAAACCGAGCAAGGCTCTACACTGTTCCCATCAACACTCCCAGGACAGGTACAGCACGGGGTTACATACAGAGTAAAGCTCCCTCTACACTGTTCCCATCAACACTCGCAGGACAGGTACAGCACGGGGTTACATACAGAGTAAAGCTCCCTCTGCACTGACTCCATCAAACACTCCCAGGACAGATACAGCACGGGATTAGATACAGAGTAAAGCTCCCTCTACACTGTCCAAATCAAACACTCCCAGGACAGGTACAGCACGGGGTTAGATACAGAGTAAATCTCCCTCCACACTGTCCCCATCAAACACTCCCAGGACAGGTACAGCACGGGGTTAGATACAGAGTAAAGCTCCCTCTACACTGTCCCCATCAAACACTCCCAGGACAGGTACAGCACGGGATTAGATACAGAGTAAAGCTCCCTCTACACTGTCCAAATCAAACACTCCCAGGACAGGTACAGCACGGGGTTAGATACAGAGTAAATCTCCCTCTACACTGTCCCCATCAAACACTCCCAGGACAGGTACAGCACGGGGTTAGATACAGAGTAAAGCTCCCTCTACACTGTCCCCATCAAACACTCCCAGGACAGGTACAGCACGGGATTAGATACAGAGTAAAGCTCCCTCTACACTGTCCCCATCAAACACTCCCAGGCCAGTTATAGCACAGGGTTAGATACAGAGTAAAACTCCCTCTGCACTGTCCCCATCAAACACTCCCAGCACAGGTACAGCACGGGGTTAGATACAGAGTAAAGCTCCCTCTACACTGTCCCCATCAAACACTCCCAGCACAGGTACGGCACGGGGTTAGATACAGAGTAAAGCTCCCTCTACACTGTCCCCATCAAACACTCCCAGGACAGGTACAGCACGGGATTAGATACAGAGTAAAGCTCCCTCTACACTGTCCAAATCAAACACTCCCAGGACAGGTACAGCACGGGGTTAGATACAGAGTAAAACTCCCTCTGCACTGTCCCCATCAAACACTCCCAGGACAGTTATAGCACAGGGTTAGATACAGAGTAAAACTCCCTCTGCACTGTCCCCATCAAACACTCCCAGCACAGGTACAGCACGGGGTTAGATACAGAGTAAAGCTCCCTCTACACTGTCCCCATCAAACACTCCCAGCACAGGTACGGCACGGGGTTAGATACAGAGTAAAGCTCCCTCTGCACTGTCCCCATCAAACACTCCCAGGACAGGTACAGCACGGGGTTAGATACAGAGTAAAGCTGCCTCTACACTGTCCCCATCCAGCACTCCCAGGACAGGTACAGCACGGGGTTAGATACAGAGAAAAGCTGCCTCTACACTGTCCCCATCAAACTCTCCCAGGACAGGTACAGCACAGGGTTAGATACAGAGTAAAGCTCCCTCTACACTGTCCCTATCAAACACTCCCCGGACAGGTATAGCACAGGGTTAGATACAGAGTAAAACTCCCTCTGCACTGTCCCCATCAAACACTCACAGCACAGGTACAGCACGGGGTTAGATACAGAGTAAAGCTCCCTCGACACTGTCCCCATCAACACTCCCAGCACAGGTACAGCACGGGGTTACATACAGAGTAAAGCTCCCTCTACACTGTCCCCATCAAACACTCCCAGGACAGGTACAGCGCAGGGTTAGATACAGAGTAAAGCTCCCTCTACACTGTCCCCATCAAACACTCCCAGGACAGGTACAGCACGGGGTTAGATACAAAGTAAAGCTCCCTCTACATTGTCCCCATCAAACACTCCCAGGGCAGGTACAGCACGGGGTTAGATACAGAGTAAAGCTCCCTCTACACTGTCCCCATCAAACACTCCCAGGACAGGTACAGCACGGGGTTAGATACAGAGTAAAGCTCCCTCTACACTGTCCAAATCAAACACTCCCAGGACAGGTACAGCACGGGGTTAGATACAGAGTAAAGCTCCCTCTACACTGTCCCCATCAAACACTCCCAGGACAGGCACAGCACGGGGTTAGATACAGAGTAAAGCTGCCTCTACACTGTCCCCATCCAGCACTCCCAGGACAGGTACAGCACGGGGTTAGATACAGAGAAAAGCTGCCTCTACACTGTCCCCATCAAACTCTCCCAGGACAGGTACAGCACGGGGTTAGATACAGAGTAAAGCTCCCTCTACACTGTCCCTATCAAACACTCCCCGGACAGGTACAGCACGGGGTTAGATACAGAGTAAAGCTTCCTCTGCACTGTCCCCATCAAACACTCCCAGGACAGGTATAGCACAGGGTTAGATACAGAGTAAAACTCCCTCTGCACTGTCCCCATCAAACACTCCCAGGACAGGTACAGCACGGGGTTAGATACAGAGTAAAGCTCACTCTCCACTGTCCCCATCAAACACTCCCAGGACAGGTACAGCACGGGGTTAGATACAGAGTAAAGCTCACTCTACACTGTCCCCATCAAACACTCCCAGGACAGGTACAGCACGGGGTTAGATACAGGGTAAAGCTTCCTCTGCACTGTCCCCATCAAACACTCCCAGGCAGGTACAGCACGGGGTTAGATACAGAGTAAAGCTCCCTCTCACTGTCCCCATCAAACACTCCCAGGACAGGTACAGCACGGGGTTAGATACAGAGTAAAGCTCCCTCTACATTGTCCCCATCAAACACTCCCAGGGCAGGTACAGCACGGGGTTAGATACAGAGTAAAGCTCCCTCTACACTGTCCCCATCAAACACTCCCAGGACAGGTACAGCACGGGGTTAGATACAGAGTAAAGCTCCCTCTCCACTGTCCAAATCAAACACTCCCAGGACAGGTACAGCACGGGGTTAGATACAGAGTAAAGCTCCCTCTACACTGTCCCCATCAAACACTCCCAGGACAGCTACAGCGCGGGGTTAGATACAGAGTAAAGCTCCCTCTACACTGTCCCCATCAAACACTCCCAGGACAGGTACAGCACGGGGTTAGATACAGAGTAAAGCTCCCTCTACACTGTCCCCATCAAACACTCCCAGGACAGGTACAGCACGGGGTTAGATACAGAGTAAAGCTCCCTCTACACTGTCCCCATCAAACACTCCCAGGACAGCTACAGCACGGGGTTAGATACAGAGTAAAGCTCCCTCTACACTGTCCCCATCAAACATTCCCAGTACAGGTACAGCACGGGGTTAGATACAGAGTAAAGCTCCCTCTACACTGTCCTCATCAAACACTCCCAGGACAGGTACAGCACGGGGTTAGATACAGAGTAAAGCTCCCTCTACACTGTCCCCATCAAACACTCCCAGGACAGGTACAGCACGGGGTTAGATACAGAGTAAAGCTCCCTCTACACTGTCCCCATCAAACACTCCCAGGACAGGTACAGCACGGGGTTAGATACAGAGTAAAGCTCCCTCTACACTGTCCCCATCAAACACTCCCAGGACAGGTACAGCACGGGGTTAGATACAAAGTAAATCTCCCTCTACACTGTCCCCCATCAAACACTCCCAGGACAGGTACAGCACGGGGTTAGATACAGAGTAAAGCTCACTCTACACTGTCCCCATCAAACACTCCCAGGACAGGTACAGCACGGGGTTAGATACAGAGTAAAGCTCCCTCTACACTGTCCCCATCAAACACTCCCAGGCAGGTACAGCACGGGGTTAGATACAGAGTAAAGCTCCCTCTCACTGTCCCCATCAAACACTCCCAGCACAGGTACAGCACGGGGTTAGATACAGAGTAAAGCTCCCTCGACACTGTCCCCATCAACACTCCCAGCACAGGTACAGCACGGGGTTACATACAGAGTAAAGCTCCCTCTACACTGTCCCCATCAAACACTCCCAGGACAGGTACAGCGCAGGGTTAGATACAGAGTAAAGCTCCCTCTACACTGTCCCCATCAAACACTCCCAGGACAGGTACAGCACGGGGTTAGATACAGAGTAAAGCTCCCTCTACATTGTCCCCATCAAACACTCCCAGGGCAGGTACAGCACGGGTTTAGATACAGAGTAAAGCTCCCTCTACACTGTCCCCATCAAACACTCCCAGGACAGGTACAGCACGGGGTTAGATACAGAGTAAAGCTCCCTCTACACTGTCCAAATCAAACACTCCCAGGACAGGTACAGCACGGGGTTAGATACAGAGTAAAGCTCCCTCTACAATGTCCCCATCAAACACTCCCAGGACAGCTACAGCACGGGGTTAGATACAGAGTAAAGCTCCCTCTACACTGTCCCCATCAAACACTCCCAGGACAGGTACAGCACGGGGTTAGATACAGAGTAAAGCTCCCTCTACACTGTCCCCATCAAACACTCCCAGGACAGGTACAGCACGGGGTTAGATACAGAGTAAAGCTCCCTCTACACTGTCCCCATCAAACACTCCCAGGACAGGTACAGCACGGGGTTAGATACAAAGTACATCTCCCTCTACACTGTCCCCCATCAAACACTCCCAGGACAGGTACAGCACGGGGTTAGATACAGAGTAAAGCTCACTCTCCACTGTCCCCATCAAACACTCCCAGGACAGGTACAGCACGGGGTTAGATACAGAGTAAAGCTCCCTCTACACTGTCCAAATCAAACACTCCCAGGACAGGTACAGCACGGGGTTAGATACAGAGTAAAGCTCCCTCTACACTGTCCCCATCAAACACTCCCAGGACAGCTACAGCACGGGGTTAGATACAGAGTAAAGCTCCCTCTACACTGTCCCCATCAAACACTCCCAGGACAGGTACAGCACGGGGTTAGATACAGAGTAAAGCTCCCTCTACACTGTCCCCATCAAACACTCCCAGGACAGGTACAGCACGGGGTTAGATACAGAGTAAAGCTCCCTCTACACTGTCCCCATCAAACACTCCCAGGACAGGTACAGCACGGGGTTAGATACAAAGTAAATCTCCCTCACACTGTCCCCCATCAAACACTCCCAGGACAGGTACAGCACGGGGTTAGATACAGAGTAAAGCTCCCTCTACACTCTCCCCATCAAGCACTCCCAGGACAGGTACAGCACGGGGTTAAATACAGAGTAAAGCTCCCTCTACACTGTCCCCATCAAACACTCCCAGGACAGGTACAGCACGGGGTTAGATACAGAGTAAAGCTC
This sequence comes from Scyliorhinus torazame, assembly GCF_047496885.1. Taxonomy (NCBI): domain Eukaryota; kingdom Metazoa; phylum Chordata; class Chondrichthyes; order Carcharhiniformes; family Scyliorhinidae; genus Scyliorhinus; species Scyliorhinus torazame. The sequence goes on from NC_092718.1 coordinate 224,584,518, forward strand.
CCTCTACACTGTCCCCATCAAACACTCCCAGGACAGGCACAGCACGGGGTTAGATACAGAGTAAAGCTCCCTCTACACTGTCCCCATCAAACACTCCCAGGACAGGCACAGCACGGGGTTAGATACAGAGTAAAGCTCCCTCTACACTGTCCTCAATGTAGCTCAGTTCTAATCACAGGAATCCTCAATTGGCATAAAATTGTTTTTCCCATTCCTCACAGCCTCAGTTTTCAGTCCAGTCTGTACTTTGTGAATTGACTGGCGGCTCAGTGAAATTGCCCAGAGGTTTGCACATTGGGGTTGGTACACACACTCCAGAGGATTCAGTTCAGTGTCTGGGTCTGGTTGCTGTTAATCGCAGTTCTCCAGGGCCAGGTTTGGTGCCCATCTCTCCGAGGCTACGTTGGAGGTAAATGCATGAAGCTGTGAGAGGGCCGGATGGGTTGGCCAAGCGGGCGTCCGGCTCCTTGGACCCACCTGGTGTTTGGGGAGGTGAGCACCTCCAGCACTGGAAGCAGCACCTCCTGGTTAATCTTGGGCAGCACATCCATCAAGGTGCTGTCGGACAGGTAAACAATAATCTTCTGCATCAGGACAACACCCGTCAGCAGAGCCGCCTCCTTCCGACTGTTCAAACGCCAAGTGTTGCTGGGACCAACCTGCAGGGTCAGAGGTCAGACCGGCATCAATTCCCTCGTCCACAGTAAGTGGCGAAATTACCTCAATCCAGTATTTAGTGGATTAGCAACTAGCAACAGGTGGTAAATTACAAAAACAAGAGACAGCCTTGGTCACGTGACCTGAATATTTACTGTCATGTGGTGCGTGCGAGGGAACACGAACGTGTTTTGCAGATGCTGGTACAAGACAGAGAAAATATTCCATCAGGTTTCACAGGAGGGAGGTCTGACCGGGGACTCACCTTGGTTCCAGCCTAGAGAACAGGAACTCTTTGGCGAGGAGCTGTGTCCTTGTCCGACTCTCCCTGAGAAAGGAGGGCCTTTCATTCATTTCCTGTTTTGATTTTGTATCTGTCCATTTGTCCAGTGATCAGTCTATCCCGATCACTGCATCTCGCGGGATCTCCGCTGTTTCTAGATTCTCACCACTCGAATATCAATAATCTCACCCTCAGTGGAATTTAAACCCAGCTTCTCCTGCTCACCCCATCCATCCATCTCTTGTCAGCATTCAATACTCCTGTAAACACTGAACCACCAAGAAAGTAGCTGTGAGATGCAGTAACTGGGGCAATGTTCGTAAGGAGGCATTAATCCGCACAGAGCAATATCCCACAGGCGGAAATTCGATAAGGACCAGATTTAATTGAAGGATAAATATTATGAAGGGCAAGGGTGCAAATTCTCCTCATCTTCCTCAAAAAGCAATGCAATCTTCTTTATGCAACCTGAACGAGCATTGGTTTCACATCCGAAAGACAGTGCTGCACCCCCTCAGTACTGACCCTCTGACAGTGCGGCACTCCCTCAGTACTGACCCTCTGACCATGCAACACTCCCTCAGTACTGACCCTCTGACAGTGCGGCACTCCCTCAGTACTGACCCTCTGACAGTGCAGCACTCCCTCAGTACTGACTCTCTGACAGTGCAGCACTCCCTCTGTACTGACCCTCTGACAGTGCAGCACTCCCTCTGTACTGACCCTCTGACAGTGCAGCACTCCCTCAGTACTGACCCTCTGACAGTGCAGCACTCCCTCTGTACTGACTCTCTGACAGTGCAGCACTCCCTCAGTACTGACCCCCTGACAGTGCGGCGCTCCCTCAGTACTGACCCTCTGACAGTGCAGCGCTCCCTCAGTACTGACCCTCTGACAGTGCGGCGCTCCCTCAGTACTGACCCTCTGACAGTGCAGCGCTCCCTCAGTACTGACCCTCTGACAGTGCAGCACTCCCTCAGTACTGACCCACTGACAGTGCAGCACTCCCTCAGTACTGACCCTCTGACAGTGCGGCACTCCCTCAGTACTGACCCTCTGACAGTGCAGCACTCCCTCAGTACTGACCCTCTGACAGTGCTGCACCCCCTCAGTACTGACCCTCTGACAGTGCTGCACCCCCTCAGTACTGACCCTCTGACAGTGCGGCACTCCCTCAGTACTGATCCTCTGACAGTGCAGCACTCCCTCAGTACTGACCCTCTGACAGTGCGGCACTCCCTCAGTACTGACCCTCTGACAGTGCAGCACCCCCTCAGTACTGACCCTCTGACAGTGCTGCACCCCCTCAGTACTGACCCTCTGACAGTGCTGCACCCCCTCAGTACTGACCCTCTGACAGTGCGGCACTCCCTCAGTACTGATCCTCTGACAGTGCAGCACTCCCTCAGTACTGACCCTCTGACAGTGCGGCACTCCCTCAGTACTGACCCTCTGACAGTGCAGCACTCTCTCAGTACTGACCCCCTGACAGTGCGGCGCTCCCTCAGTACTGACCCCCTGACAGTGCGGCGCTCCCTCAGTACTGACCCTCTGACAGTGCAGCGCTCCCTCAGTACTGACCCTCTGACAGTGCGGCGCTCCCTCAGTACTGACCCTCTGACAGTGCAGCACTCCCTCAGTACTGACCCTCTGACAGTGCAGCACTCCCTCAGTACTGACCCACTGACAGTGCAGCACTCCCTCAGTACTGACCCTCTGACAGTGCGGCACTCCCTCAGTACTGACCCTCTGACAGTGCAGCACTCCCTCAGTACTGACCCTCTGACAGTGCTGCACCCCCTCAGTACTGACCCTCTGACAGTGCTGCACCCCCTCAGTACTGACCCTCTGACAGTGCGGCACTCCCTCAGTACTGATCCTCTGACAGTGCAGCACTCCCTCAGTACTGACCCTCTGACAGTGCGGCACTCCCTCAGTACTGACCCTCTGACAGTGCAGCACCCCCTCAGTACTGACCCTCTGACAGTGCGGCACTCCCTCAGTACTGACCCTCTGACAGTGCGGCACTCCCTCAGTACTGATCCTCTGACAGTGCAGCACTCCCTCAGTACTGACCCTCTGACAGTGCGGCACTCACTCAGTACTGACCCTCTGACAGTGCGGCACTCCCTCAGTACTGACCCTCTGACAGTGCGGCACTCCCTCAGTACTGACCCTCTGACAGTGCGGCACTCCCTCAGTACTGACCCTCTCACAGTGCGGCACTCCCTCAGTACTGACCCTCTGACAGTGCGGCACTCCCTCAGTACTGACCCTCTGACAGTGCAGCACTCCCTCAGTACTGACCCTCTGACAGTGCGGCACTCCCTCAGTACTGACCCTCTGACAGTGCAGCGCTCCCTCAGTACTGACCCTCTGACAGTGCAGCACTCCCTCAGTACTGACCAGGGACATTACCAAGCTGCCAGAGAGACTGAATCCAGATGGAAATATGTTAGTTAAAACCTAAAACACAACAGGTCAGACAGAGCATCAATAACAGATTCAGGTAAAACACCTCTCTCCTCACGCTCAGCATTCTCAGCAAGTCACTGGCTGCTGAAATTCCTCTTGGGAGAAGAGGGGAATGTCCACATTGAGCTTACCACATACGCGATGTAGGTGAGGCACTGATAGGTCAGCACTGCTTCCCCGTACAACTGAGCCACATACATCAGACACTCAAGGACAGGCTTCGCAATGAGGTCACCCAGCACTGGCCGTCGCTCAGAGATATTCCCAACATCAGTCTCATTCTCATCACTCAGCAACACAAACTGATGTTTCTCGGGACCTGAAAGGAAGCAGAAGACAGAATGAAAATTAATTCCATTCATTTCAGCTGCCAGGAAGGTTTAGTGGTAAACATTAGAGGAAGAACAGTGTTTCAGTTATCATGTTTGTTCCATCCCACCCCTCCAATATTCCATCAGGCTGTTGGCACAACTCCTCATTCTCCGACAGAGACAACCTGGGACTCGCTCCTGCGGGGAACGGGGACAACCTGGGACTCGCTCCTGCGGGGAACGGGGACAACCTGGGACTCGCTCCTGCGGGGAACGGGGACAACCTGGGACTCGCTCCTGCGGGGAACGGGGACAACCTGGGACTCGCTCCTGCGGGGAACGGGGACAACCTGGGACTCGCTCCTGCGGGGAACGGGGACAACCTGGGACTCGCTCCTGCGGGGAACGGGGACAACCTGGGACTCGCTCCTGCGGGGAACGGGGACAACCTGGGACTCGCTCCTGCGGGGAACGGGGACAACCTGGGACTCGCTCCTGCGGGGAACGGGGACAACCTGGGACTCGCTCCTGCGGGGAACGGGGACAACCTGGGACTCGCTCCTGCGGGGAACGGGGACAACCTGGGACTCGCTCCTGCGGGGAACGGGGACAACCTGGGACTCGCTCCTGCGGGGAACGGGGTCAACCTGGGACTCGCTCCTGCGGGGAACGGGAATAACCTCGGACTCGCTCCTGCGGGGAACGGGGACAACCTGGGACTCGCTCCTGCGGGGAACGGGGACAACCTGGGACTCGCTCCTGCGGGGAACGGGGACAACCTGGGACTCGCTCCTGCGGGGAACGGGGACAACCTGGGACTCGCTGCTGCGGGGAACGGGAACAACCTCGGACTCGCTCCTGCGGGGAACGGGGACAACCTGGGACTCGCTCCTGCGGGGAACGGGGACAACCTGGGACTCGCTCCTGCGTTGAACGGGGACAACCTGGGACTCGCTCCTGCGGGGAACGGGGACAACCTGGGACTCGCTCCTGCGGGGAACGGGAACAACCTCGGACTCGCTCCTGCGGGGAACAGAGACAACCTGGGACTCGCTCCTGCGGGGAACAGAGACAACCTGGGACTCGCTCCTGCGGGGAACAGAGACAACCTGGGACTCGCTCCTGCGGGGAACAGAGACAACCTGGGACTCGCTCCTGCGGGGAACGGGGACAACCTGGGACTCGCTCCTGCGGGGAACGGGGACAACCTGGGACTCGCTCCTGCGGGGAACGGGGACAACCTGGGACTCGCTCCTGCGGGGAACGGGGTCAACCTGGGACTCGCTCCTGCGGGGAACGGGAACAACCTCGGACTCGCTCCTGCGGGGAACGGGGACAACCTGGGACTCGCTCCTGCGGGGAACGGGGACAACCTGGGACTCGCTCCTGCGGGGAACGGGGACAACCTGGGACTCGCTCCTGCGGGGAACGGGGACAACCTGGGACTCGCTCCTGCGGGGAACGGGGACAACCTGGGACTCGCTCCTGCGGGGAACGGGGTCAACCTGGGACTCGCTCCTGCGGGGAACGGGGTCAACCTGGGACTCGCTCCTGCGGGGAACGGGAACAACCTCGGACTCGCTCCTGCGGGGAACGGGGACAACCTGGGACTCGCTCCTGCGGGGAACGGGGACAACCTGGGACTCGCTCCTGCGTTGAACGGGGACAACCTGGGACTCGCTCCTGCGGGGAACGGGGACAACCTGGGACTCGCTCCTGCGGGGAACGGGGACAACCTGGGACTCGCTCCTGCGGGGAACGGGGACAACCTGGGACTCGCTCCTGCGGGGAACGGGGACAACCTGGGACTCGCTCCTGCGGGGAACGGGGACAACCTGGGACTCGCTCCTGCGGGGAACGGGGACAACCTGGGACTCGCTCCTGCGGGGAACGGGGACAACCTGGGACTCGCTCCTGCGGGGAACAGGGACAACCTGGGACTCGCTCCTGCGGGGAACGGGGTCAACCTGGGACTCGCTCCTGCGGGGAACGGGGACAACCTGGGACTCGCTCCTGCGGGGAACGGGGACAACCTGGGACTCGCTCCTGCGGGGAACGGGACTCGCTCCTGCGGGGAACGGGGACAACCTGGGACTCGCTCCTGCGGGGAACGGGGACAACCTGGGACTCGCTCCTGCGGGGAACGGGACTCGCTCCTGCGGGGAACGGGGACAACCTGGGACTCGCTCCTGCGGGGAATGGGGGGAATAATGAAGATACCTTTTGGGGGGAAAGTTGGAAAAAGACATGATAGAGAAAGAAATTGAAGGATAGGGGACAGTGTTAAAAGTCTCATGTGAAGTGTGATGAAAGTAACAAATTGGCATATATATTATATTTTATATCTGTTTCAGAATTAAAGAATCTAGGTTTAAGGCTTCCAGATAATCTGTCTGCAGAAGGAACAATTAAGATGCCACAAAAGTGAGATCATCATTCAGTCCAACAAAGAGAGGATTAATGAAAGCTTTTCATGATTGCTGGAGATTCCCCAGTGAGTAGATAATTTGAGACTTAGGTCGGCATGTGATGGGATCAGAGTGGGATTAAGATGATGCAATTAATGGGAGGGGCCCAGTCTGTACCAGGCAGTTTCGGTTTTGCTGCACTGAGCAGAAGCGTTTGCCAAAGGCTGTCAGGTTAGTCTGACACTGACAGGACCTTGCTCTCTCTTCAAGCGATATTTCCAAGAAATCTCTACTCAAGTGTAAAAGTGACTCTGTGCTTGCTAACTTAATTTACAAGTGGCTTTTCACCTGCTTAATTGCAGATAGAGAAGGTATAAATTAGACGTCAAAGTGTTTCCTTTTATTGTTAAGAATTATTTAACTGTTCATTGTCAACTGTTTTCTGGGATGTTAATGTAGTTTAATCCTGGGTTAATAATAAAAGTTTGTTTTAATATAACATATCCCTATTTTTCTGTGGAATCCCTCCTGGAGCGAAGTATCCCTTTCTCTCAGTTTTAGGAATTGATGTTCTTGTCCTATATCCTACCAAATGTAGGCGTTTGGTCTGGGACCTTGACAGAAGCATAATCACCAGATCGGACAACCGGCCGACTCCTGTGACGAGGAGAGTTTCTGCAATTCTGGTTCAGCTCAGAGTTCAGAGATGGGGGGGGGGGGGCGAGGAGTTATCAGAGCCCCCCAGTTTCAAATCCAATCTGACCATTACTTTGGAGACATGACCGTTGACCTGTAAAGTCAGTGAATCTCAACACGATTCATCAGAGCTGCTGTTGATTCCGAAACTACCTGGGAAAATCCCATTCACCATTCCCAACTGAACACTGCCGGTCACAACTGTCACTGCAACAGCAGCTCTCCAATCTGCAGCCAGCACTCTCCTGTCCCAATAGCCAGGGGGAATGTCCCAATAGCCAGGGGGAATGTCCCAATAGCCAGGGGGAATGTCCCAATAGCCAGGGGGAATGTCCCAATAGCCAGGGGGAATGTCCCAATAGCCAGGGGGAATGTCCCAATAGCCAGGGGGAATGTCCCAATAGCCAGGGGGAATGTCCCAATAGCCAGGGGGAATGTCCCAATAGCCAGGGGGAATGGGCCTCAGAAACTTCGAAAGGATCCGTTTTTTAAAAAAAGCCAACCAATCGGATTTTGGAGCATCAGTAAGTTCAAACGCAACCGAGGCCACGACCTCCTGAGGCCGGGATGGCTGTGCCAATCTCAAACAGCTGGGAATAACTGCAAGATAGTGGAACACATTTAAACCAAGAATATCATTGCACATTGCACACCTGGCTGACCGCGATCGGCTCGGAAAGGGTTAAATTACCAAAGTAGCAGGTGACGAGCAGGCGGAGAAGATTGCGGACAATATATCTGGAGCTGAGTGTTGGTCCCAGCTTTGCGGCTAACCATTTCACCGTCTTACACGCTGTGTCTGCATCAGGAACAAAATCTCACAGTCACCAACCGGCAGGAGCAACAAGACAGACCCCCCCCCCCACCCACCCACCCACAGACCCCCCACCCCGACCCCCCCACCCACCCAGAGACCCCCCACACTGACCCCCCAACCCAGAGACCCCCACCCCGACCCACCCACCCACCCAGAGACCCCCACCCCGACCCACCCACCCACCCAGAGACCCCCCACACTGACCCCCCCACCGAGAGACCCCCCACACTGACCCCCCCACCCAGAGACCCCCACCCCGACCCACCCACCCACCCAGAGACCCCCCACACTGACCCCCCCACCCACCCAGAGACCCCCACCCCGACCCCCCCCACCCAGAGACCCCCCACCCTGACTCCCCCACCCACCCAGAGACCCCCCACCCTGACCCCCCCACCCACCCAGAGACCCCCCACCCTGACCCCCCCACCCAACCAGAGACCCCCACCCTGACCCCCCCACCCACCCAGAGACCCCCCACACTGACCCCCCCACCCAGAGACCCCCCACCCTGACCCCCCCACCCACCCAGAGACCCCCCACCCTGACCCCCCCCACCCACCCAGAGACCCCCCACCCTGACCCCCCCACCCAACCAGAGACCCCCACCCCGACCCCCCCACCCACCCAGAGACCCCCACCCCGACCCCCCCACCCACCCAGAGACCCTCACCCTGACCCCCCCACCCACCCAGAGACCCCCCACCCCGACCCACACACCCACCCAGAGACCCCCCACACCGACACCCCCACCCCGACCCCCCAACCCCGACCCCGACTCCCCCACCCACCCCGACCCCCCCACCCAGAGACCGCCCACACTGACCCCCCCACCCAGAGACCTCCACCCCGACCCACCCACCCACCCAGAGACCCCCCACCCACCCAGAGACCCCCACCCCGACCCCCCCACCCACCCAGAGACCCCCACCCCGACCCACCCACACACCCAGAGAGCCCCCACCCCGACCCACCCACCCACCCAGAGAGCCCCCACCCCGACCCACCCACCCACCCAGAGACCCCCCACACCGACACCCCCACCCAGAGACCCCCCAACCCCGACCCCGACTCCCCCACCCACCCCGCCCCCCCACCCAGAGAGCCCCCACCCCGACCCCCCCACCCAGAGACCCGCACCCCGACCCCCCCACCCACCCAGAGACCCCCCACCCCGACCCCCCCACCCACCCAGAGACCCCCACCCCCACCCACCCACCCCGACCCCCCCACCCACCCAGAGACCCCCACCCCGACCCACCCACCCACCCAGAGACCCGCACCCCGATCCCCCCACCCAGAGACCCGCACCCCGACCCCCCCACCCACCCAGAGACCCGCACCCCGATCCCCCCACCCAGAGACCCGCACCCCGACCCCCCCCACCCACCCAGAGACCCCCCACCCCGACCCCCCCCACCCACCCAGAGACCCCCACCTCGCCCCCCCCACCCAGAGAGCCCCCAACCCGACCCCCCCACCCAGACACCCGCACCCCGACCCCCCCACCCACCCAGAGACCCGCACCCCGATCCCCCCACCCAGAGACCCCCACCCCGACCCCCCCACCCACCCAGAGACCCCCACCCTGACCCCCCCACCCACCCAGAGACCCCCCACCCCGACCCACCCACCCACCCAGAGACCCCCCACACCGACACCCCCACCCAGAGACCCCCACCCCGACCCCCGAACCCCGACCCCGACTCCCCCCCCACCCAGAGAACCCCCACCCCGACCCCCCCATCCACCCAGAGAGCCCCCACCCCAACCCCCCAACCCACTGAGAGAGCCCCCACCCCGACCCACCCACCCAGAGAGCCCCCACCCCGACCCACCCACCCACCCAGAGAGCCCCCACCCCGACCCACCCACCCAGAGAGCTCCCACCCCGGCCCCCCAACCCACCCAGAGAGCCCCCACCCCGACCCACCCAGAGAGACCCCACCCCGACCCACCCACCCAGACACCCCCGACCCCCCCCACCCCCCCCACCCACACAGAGATCCCCACCCCGACCCACCCACCCACCCCGACCCCCCCACCCTCACCCCCCCACCCTCCCCGACCCCCCCACCCACCCAGAGACCCACCACCCCGACCCACCCAGAGACGCCCCACCCTGAACCCCCCACCCACCCAGAGACCCCCCACACTGACCCCCCCACCCAGAGACCCCGCACCCCGACCCCCCCACCCACCCAGAGACCCCCACCCCGACCCCCCCATCCACCCAGAGACCCCCTACCCCGACCCCCCCCCACCCACCCACCCGGAGACCCCCACCCCGAACACCCCACCCACCCAGAGACCCCTCACCCCGATCCACCCACCCCGACCCCCCCACCCCGACCCCCCCACCCCGACCCCCCCCACCCACCCACCCACCCAAAGAACCCCCACCCCGGCCCCCCCCCCACTCAGAGAACCCCTACCCAAACCCACCCCCACACACTCGGAACCCCTACCCTGACCCACCCAGACACCCCCCACCCACCCCGACTCCCCCCACCACCCTTCCAGAGACCCCCCCTACAGTGACCCCCCCACCCACCCAGAGACACCCCTATCCCGAACACCCCACCCACACAGACATGCCTCTACTGCGAACCCCGCACCAAGACCCCCCTACCCCGATCCCCCCTAACACCCTGCACAGGGAGACCCCCCTACCCCAACACCCCCCCCCCCCCCCCGCACAGAAACCTCCCACCCAGACTTCCTCACCCTGACACCCCCTGCCTGCACCCCGCCATCGCCTCACCCCCAACCCCACATCCAAACCCTGGAAAGATGTTACAGGGAATCCTCAAGTTCGACCAAACCAGAATAATGTTCAGCTTTAGAGGACGTAAAGAATCAGAGTCCGGCCTCACTTACCCAGCAATATCTTTTGCTCCTTTCCCTCACTCAGATCCTCCTCTTCCTCCTCCTCCTGCTCCTCCTCCTCCTCCTCCAGACTTTCCCCCTTGGGGAGAGTTTCACTCTCCCTGGGATCCGAAACAGGCAAAGACCCAAAAGCAGCTTCCTCGTCCTCCTCGTCCTCCAGCTCCCCGAGCTGCAGCAAGCTCTCGGCCAGTTTGAGGTCCTGGCTACCGCCTGCCGAATGGGGACTCGGCCTCTCTTTCGAGTCAGAGTCTGTGCCACGATCCTCGGCAGAGGTGTCACTGTTACTGCTCTTGTTACTCAGCTTCCCCAGGCTGACCGACTCCTGCTCGCTCAGGAAGATTCCGTTCTGGAAGTCCTCGCTCTCGGGCAGCTCCGCCTGGTCACTGAAGCTAATTCCGGAGGAGAAATCCGCAAAGCTGGAGGACCGATGTTCAGCTGCGCCCTTCAGATCGCCGCTGCTGTAGGAGTCAGGACTATCGGAGACACCTTCCTCATCGTCTGCTACAACCCCCAGCACACGACTCTCCTCAGCCCCTTCCTGTCCAGTCAGAACCTGGAGGATATGGGGCAGGAGGCTATTGAGGAAAGGCTGGAGGCCCAGTCGTACAATCAACTGAACAATGAAGCAGTCCGTGTACAGGTAGAAGCGACCACAGAGGTAACCGGGCTTCTCATAGACCCCAACCAGAGGCTTCAGCAGATATCGGTACGCATTGCGAGGTCCTAAAGCACAAGCAACAGGTTCAAAGAAATACCAGGCAGCATAGACAGCGGTCAAACTGTCAGACATCAGCCCCAGGATGAACGGTAGCAGAATCTCCAGCCCCTCCGGCTGCATCTTCTCCAGGAGCGAATCCAACTGTTGCCAGAGAGAAAAGACAAAGTCACGGCCTTGCTCAACATTCTCTGCCCAGTGTGAATAGTAAGTGCAGACAAACTGGTGAAGCGAGTTGAAATAAAAAGGGAAGGGGATGATGGGGCAGCAGGGAGTAAGTAGCTGGGCTGGGCTCGGTGGAGGTAATCCTTCAAAGACCGGTGCATAGTCAAACAAGCTGACCTGCTCCCCGTGCACTCGAGTCTTCAATAACTCCTCACAGCTCCTGTGGAGTTGGAGTAGCGAGGATGTGACATGTTGGAGTGGAGCTGCGATCTCCTTCGTGTGGTGAAGGCACAGTTTCCGCACCGCCAGGAATCGATCCAAAAGAGAAGCGTTCTGCCCTAGAGCTCGCAGTCTCGGAGCAAAGGAAATTTCACCGATGAGGACGCCAAACGCTTGCATATCCCTCTGGACAAACTGAGAGTAGGAGAGGTGCAGAGTCGGATTTGGCTGCCTTCCCTCTGGCAGCTGACTGTACAATCCTCGCACCAGGAAGTTATTACTCTTCTCCAGCTCCTCCAAAGCCTGCAGAGCATTGAAGCCGTCAGGGAGCGAGATCCTGGCCTCGCGCAGCTCCTGGTCAGCGGCTCCTCGGTTACGGCTCACTCTGACAGAAATCCGAGGGTCTGCTGTCGACAGACCGCTCACTCCGACCGGAGATAATTGCTCCAAGGGTTTGTCCGGAGCCGACAGGGAATCCAGGGCCTCTGTGCCCTCCTCCAAATCCTCCTCCTTGAACGGATCTCCGGAACCCTGCCGCTCTGGCCAAGCTCCCTCCGAGCCCGCTGTCTCTGGGACCATCCCGTTAATCAGGCTGGATGCCCGGATCTCGGCATGCTGCTCTGCCACCTTCTTCAGGTTGTGAGTGATGATGGGGGCCTCTGGTGGGGCAGAGCTGGCACCTGCCAGTCGCGGAGGGTGGGGTTGTTCAAAGAGCTGGACTACCCCGTAGCTGGTCAGGTGGCTGTGACCATCCACCAGGTGCAAGCAGACATTCTTTGCTTTAACCGCTTCCTTCCCAGTCAGTTTATATCCAAACGTCAGGTCTATCCAGTGATGGAGATTGGATGAAACTTCCTTGGATTCCAGTAGCTTGCGGTGAATGTCAATGAATTCCTGGTAGGAGCCACACCAGTTCGGAATATCCAAGTCCGGCATGTCGGGATGGATGGACTGGAAGATAGTGGGGTCGGTGTAAAACTCGGGGATACATTCATCAGGAGTCCAGGATTGTACCCGCTCCATGCTTGCTGGATACTCATTGGGTTCCCACTGGGATCGGACGTGGCTGCACAGCACAGAGCGAGGGGTTCTCCGAGCTTTGTAAACATAGTAGGTGATGTCGGAGAGGATATCGGAGATGTGGTGGGGGACATGAAGCTGTTCCCCAGCTTGGCCTCCAGCCACGAAAGCCTCCTTGGTCATCTCGTAGGTAAAATCCAGCTGTTTGTCTCCTTTGTTCAGCCGGAATTTGGATTTGCGAAGGTCCCGGAATCTTCCGTACGGGATAGTGAAGTCCACCACCCAAGGTAGGACAGGGTGATAGTTTGGGTCCCCAGCTCTCCGCCCAGCCAGCCTGTTCAGACCCATCAGGTAGCTGAAGTTGCTGATTCCCCCACGGAGCCAGTCAGTGAGCAGACCCGACAGCTCCTCCTGCTGATGGCTGGGGGCTGCCCACTCCGAGCCCCCTTCACCAGCCTTGCCCCCGGTCAGCTCCACATACTCTGGCCTCTCATAGTCCGAGAGGCTGAGCTGAAGCTGGGTACAGAGTCTCTCATCAACCATTAGGTGGTTCAGAGACAGGCTGCCGCAGGTCAAACCCTGACGGTGACAGGCACGCATAGCGTGCAGGACCTGGAAGAGGATGAAGAGCACCTTGGCATGGCTGCTGGACAGCTTGGCAGGACTGTAGGTTACAACATCCCGGAGGGAGTAGCGGGAGAAGGGCTGGATCACATACAGGAAATGGGTTGATTCCAGCAAAGCCTCAGCAGGAAGGAGGTTGGGATGTGGCTCTCGAATGGCATGAAAAGGTGACGGTTCAGGGTCTTTAGTGAGCGAGGAATCGTCGCCAATGGGAATAAAACTGCAGCCCAGGAGCCTGCTGAGTGCCCTCTTCATGGACTCGAGGCAGCAAGTTCCAGTTTTCTCTGAGCCAGCTGCGTGGGGCCTAACGTATTTCCCATGGGCCTCACGCCACAGGTTTCTGTAATTCTGGTCAGCCACATGCTTCATGAAGCCAGAGAGCGAGTCCAAATCCAGCTCTCCGCCCACTCCCCCTGCGTCACCAGACCGTCCCGTCGGGGAACAGGAGCTCGGCCAGAGGTGGTGGCGGAGTCGACTCTTCCTCAGGCTCTGGATGGAGATGCGGGTCCAGCCAGCAGGGAGCTTGTTGACAGAGGGCTGCAGGAAGGTTGTAATCTCAGCCTCAGTCACCCCCTCAGGCCTGGGGCAGCTCAGAAGGACTTTCCTCTCCTTCAGTCCACTCAGCCACTTCAGGGACACAAACGCCACAATCTGGGCTCCTTCTCCAAACACCAGCTGCTTCCTGTCGATGCCCAAATCGTTTTCAACACTGGAAACACGACACTCCATCCTCACAGGACACCCGTTCACAGCTCAATGCCATCAGCTGTCCCAGCACCACACTCTGGCCATGGTCGTCCAACCTTCAATTAAAACAAAAACATCAGCAGAAAAGCAAAACTCACAAATAATCAACAAACTACTTGCTGGGGCTGAGACGAACTGTAGAACTGACAGAATCCACAGCACCAGTCGCACCATCAGCGTGCATCAGGAAAACATGTCTGAATTCTAATCACGTCTGTTAGAGGAAAACACACCTCTCACTTTCTACAAAGAAAGATGCAAAAGAGCACAGCAATAAAGGCCAAATAATCCTTTTGCAGTTCCGCTCCTAGAAGAACAGCACAGGGGTTAGATACAGAGTAAAGCTTCCTCTACACTGTCCACATCAAACACTCCCAGGACAGGTACAGCACGGGGTTAGATACAGAGTAAAGCTTCCTCTACACTGTCCCCATTAAACACTCCCGGGACAGGTACAGCACGGGGTTAGATACAGAGTAAAGCTCCCTCTACCCTGTCCCCATCAAACACTCCCAGGACAGGTACAGCACGGGGTTAGATACAGAGTAAAGCTCCCTCTACACTGTCCCCATCAAACACTCCCAGGACAGGTACAGCACGGGGTTAGATACAGAGTAAATCTCCCTCTACACAGTCCCCATTGAACACTCCCGGGACAGGTACAGCACGGGGTTAGATACAGAGTAAAGCTCCCTCTACACTGTCCCCATCAAACACTCCCAGGATAGGTACAGCACGGGGTTACATACATAGTAAAGCTCCCGCTACACTGTCCCCATCAAACACTCCCACGACAGGTACAGCACGGGGTTAGATACAGAGTAAAGCTCCCTCTACACTGTCCGCATCAAACACTCCCAGGACAGGTACAGCACGGGGTTAGATACAGAGTAAAGCTCCCTCTACACTGTCCCCATCAAACACTCCCAGGACAGGGACAGCACGGGGTTAGTTCCAGAGTAAAGCTCCCTCTACACTGTCCCCATCAAACACTCCCAGGACAGGTACAGCACGGGGTTAGATACAGAGTAAAGCTCCCTCTACACTGTCCCCATCAAACACTCCCAGGACAGGGACAGCACTGGGTTAGATACAGAGTAAAGCTCCCTCTACACTGTCCCCATCAAACACTCCCAGGACAGGTACAGCACGGGGTTAGATACAGGGTAAAGCTCCCTCTACACTGTCCCCATCAAACACTCCCAGGACAGGTACAGCACGGGGTTAGATACAGAGGAAAGCTCCCTCTAACTGTCCCCATCAAACACTCCCAGGACAGGTACAGCACGGGGTTAGATACAGAGTAAAGCTCCCTCTACACTGTCCCCATCAAACACTCCCACGACAGGTACAACACGGGGTTAGATACAGAGTAAAGCTCCCTCTACACTGTCCCCATCAAACATTCCCAGGACAGGTACAGCACGGGGTTCGATACAGAGTAAAGCTCCCTCTACACTGTCCCCATCAAACACTCCCAGGACAGGTACAGCACGGGGTTAGATACAGAGGAAAGCTCCCTCTACACTGTCCCCATCAAACACTCCCAGGACAGGTACAGCACGGGGTTAGATACAGAGTAAAGCTCCCTCTACACTGTCCCCATCAAACATTCCCAGGACAGGTACAGCACGGGGTTAGATACAGAGTAAAGCTCCCTCTACACTGTCCCCATCAAACACTCCCAGGACAGGTACAGCACGGGGTTAGATACAGAGTAAAGCTCCTTCTACACTGTCCCCATCAAACACTCCCAGGACAGGTACAGCACGGGGTTAGATACAGAGTAAAGCTCCCTCTACACTGTCCCCATCAAACAATCCCAGGACAGGTACAGCACGGGGTTAGATACAGAGTAAAGCTCCCTCTACACTGTCCCCATCAAACACTCCCAGGACAGGTACAGCACGGGGTTAGATACAGAGTAAAGCTCCCTCTACACTGTCCCCATCAAACACTCCCAGGACAGGTACAGCACGGGGTTAGATACAGAGTAAAGCTCCCTCTACACTGTCCCCATCAAACACTCCCAGGACAGGTACAGCACGGGGTTAGATAAAGAGTAAAGCTCCCTCTACACTGTCCCCATCAAACACTCCCAGGACAGGTACAGCACAGGGTTAGATACAGAGTGAAGCTCCCTCTACGCCGCCCCCATCAAACACTCCCAGGACGGGTACAGCACGGGGTTAGATACAGAGTAAAGCTCCCTCTACACTGTCCCCATCAAACACTCCCAGGACAGGTACAGCACGGGCTTAGATACAGAGTAAATCTCCCTCTACACTGTCCCCATCAAACACTCCCAGGACAGGTACAGCACGGGGTTAGATACAGAGTAAAGCTCCCTCTACACTGTCCCCATCAAATACTCCCAGGACAGGTACAGCATGGGGTTAGATACAGAGTAAAGCTCCCTCTACACTGTCCCCATCAAACACTCCCTGGACAGGTACAGCACGGGGTTAGACACAGAGTAAAGCTCCCTCTACACTGTCCCCATCAAACACTCCCTGGACAGGTACAGCACAGGGTTAGATACAGAGTAAAGCTCCCTCGACACTGTCCCCATCAAACACTCCCAGGACAGGTACAGCACGGGGTTAGAAACATAGTAAAACTCCGTCTACACTGTCCCCATCAAACACTCCCAGGACAGGTACAGCACGGGGTTCGATACAGAGTAAAGCTCCCTCTACACTGTCCCCATCAAACACTCCCAGGACAGGTACAGCACGGGGTTAGATACAGAGTAAAGCTCCCTCTACACTGTCCCCTTCAAACACTCCCAGGACAGGTACAGCGCGGGGTTAGATACAGAGTAAAGCTCCCTCTACACTGTCCCCTTCAAACACTCCCAGGACAGGTACAGCGCGGGGTTAGATACAGAGTAAAGCTCCCTCTACACTGTCCCCATCAAACACTCCCAGGACAGGTACAGCACGGGGTGAGATACAGAGTAAAGCTCCCTCTACACTGTCCCCATCAAACACTCCCAGGACAGGTACAGCACGGGGTTAGATACAGAGTAAAGCTCCCTCTACACTGTCCCCATCAATCACTCCCAGGACAGGTACAGCACGGGGTTAGATACAGAGTAAAGCTCCCTCTACACTGTCCCCATCAAACACTCCCAGGACAGGTACAGCACGGGGTTAGATACAGAGTAAAGCTCCCTCTTCTCTGTCCCCATCAAACACTCCCAGAACAGGTACAGCACGGGGTGAGATACAGAGTAAAGCTCCCTCTACACTGTCCCCATCAAACACTCCCAGGGCAGGTACAGCACGGGGTTAGATAGAGAGTAAAGCTCCCTCTACACTGTCCCCATCAATCACTCCCAGGACAGGTACAGCACGGGGTTAGATACAGAGTAAAGCTCCCTCTACACTGTCCCCATCAAACACTCCCAGGACAGGTACAGCACGGGGTTAGATACAGAGTAAAGCTCCCTCTACACTGTCCCCATCAAACACTCCCAGGACAGGTACAGCACGGGGTTAGATACAGAGTATAGCTCCCTCTACACTGTCCCCATCAAACACTCCCAGGACAGGTACAGCACGGGGTTAGATACAGAGTAAAGCTCCCACTACACTGTCCCCATCAAACACTCCCAGGACAGGTACAGCACGGTGCTAGATACAGAGTAAAGCTCCCTCTACACTGTCCCCATCAAACACTCCCAGGACAGGTACAGCACACGGTTAGATACAGAGTAAAGCTCCCTCTACACTGTCCCCATCAAACACTCACAGGACAGGTACAGCACGGGGTTAGATACAGAGTAAAGCTCCCTCTACACTGTCCCCATCAAACACTCCCAGGACAGGTACAGCACACGGTTAGATACAGAGTAAAGCTCCCTCTACACTGTCCCCATCAAACACTCCCAGGACAGGTACAGCACGGGGTTAGATACAGAGTAAAGCTCCCTCTACACTGTCCCCATCAAACACTCCCAGGACAGGTACAGCACGGGCTTAGATACAGAGTAAATCTCCCTCTACACTGTCCCCATCAAACACTCCCAGGACAGGTACAGCACGGGGTTAGATACAGAGTAAAGCTCCCTCTACACTGTCCCCATCAAATACTCCCAGGACAGGTACAGCATGGGGTTAGATACAGAGTAAAGCTCCCTCTACACTGTCCCCATCAAACACTCCCTGGACAGGTACAGCACGGGGTTAGACACAGAGTAAAGCTCCCTCTACACTGTCCCCATCAAACACTCCCTGGACAGGTACAGCACAGGGTTAGATACAGAGTAAAGCTCCCTCGACACTGTCCCCATCAAACACTCCCAGGACAGGTACAGCACGGGGTTAGATACAGAGTAAAGCTCCCTCTACACTGTCCCCATCAAACACTCCCAGGACAGGTAAAGCACGGGGTTAGATATAGAGTAAAGCTCCCTCTACACTGTCCGCATCAAACACTCCCAGGACAGGTACAGCACGGGGTTAGATACAGAGTAAAGCTCCCTCTACACTGTCCCCATCAAACACTCCCAGGACAGGGACAGCACGGGGTTAGTTCCAGAGTAAAGCTCCCTCTACACTGTCCCCATCAAACACTCCCAGGACAGGTACAGCACGGGGTTAGATACAGAGTAAAGCTCCCTCTACACTGTCCCCATCAAACACTCCCAGGACAGGGACAGCACTGGGTTAGATACAGAGTAAAGCTCCCTCTACACTGTCCCCATCAAACACTCCCAGGACAGGTACAGCACGGGGTTAGATACAGGGTAAAGCTCCCTCTACACTGTCCCCATCAAACACTCCCAGGACAGGTACAGCACGGGGTTAGATACAGAGGAAAGCTCCCTCTAACTGTCCCCATCAAACACTCCCAGGACAGGTACAGCACGGGGTTAGATACAGAGTAAAGCTCCCTCTACACTGTCCCCATCAAACACTCCCACGACAGGTACAACACGGGGTTAGATACAGAGTAAAGCTCCCTCTACACTGTCCCCATCAAACATTCCCAGGACAGGTACAGCACGGGGTTAGATACAGAGTAAAGCTCCCTCTACACTGTCCCCATCAAACACTCCCAGGACAGGTACAGCACGGGGTTAGATACAGAGGAAAGCTCCCTCTACACTGTCCCCATCAAACACTCCCAGGACAGGTACAGCACGGGGTTAGATACAGAGTAAAGCTCCCTCTACACTGTCCCCATCAAACATTCCCAGGACAGGTACAGCACGGGGTTAGATACAGAGTAAAGCTCCCTCTACACTGTCCCCATCAAACACTCCCAGGACAGGTACAGCACGGGGTTAGATACAGAGTAAAGCTCCTTCTACACTGTCCCCATCAAACACTCCCAGGACAGGTACAGCACGGGGTTAGATACAGAGTAAAGCTCCCTCTACACTGTCCCCATCAAACAATCCCAGGACAGGTACAGCACGGGGTTAGATACAGAGTAAAGCTCCCTCTACACTGTCCCCATCAAACACTCCCAGGACAGGTACAGCACGGGGTTAGATACAGAGTAAAGCTCCCTCTACACTGTCCCCATCAAACACTCCCAGGACAGGTACAGCACGGGGTTAGATACAGAGTAAAGCTCCCGCTACACTGTCCCCATCAAACACTCCCAGGACAGGTACAGCACGGGGTTAGATAAAGAGTAAAGCTCCCTCTACACTGTCCCCATCAAACACTCCCAGGACAGGTACAGCACAGGGTTAGATACAGAGTGAAGCTCCCTCTACGCCGCCCCCATCAAACACTCCCAGGACGGGTACAGCACGGGGTTAGATACAGAGTAAAGCTCCCTCTACACTGTCCCCATCAAACACTCCCAGGACAGGTACAGCACGGGCTTAGATACAGAGTAAATCTCCCTCTACACTGTCCCCATCAAACACTCCCAGGACAGGTACAGCACGGGGTTAGATACAGAGTAAAGCTCCCTCTACACTGTCCCCATCAAATACTCCCAGGACAGGTACAGCATGGGGTTAGATACAGAGTAAAGCTCCCTCTACACTGTCCCCATCAAACACTCCCTGGACAGGTACAGCACGGGGTTAGACACAGAGTAAAGCTCCCTCTACACTGTCCCCATCAAACACTCCCTGGACAGGTACAGCACAGGGTTAGATACAGAGTAAAGCTCCCTCTACACTGTCCCCATCAAACACTCCCAGGACAGGTACAGCGCGGGGTTAGATACAGAGTAAAGCTCCCTCTACACTGTCCCCTTCAAACATTCCCAGGACAGGTACAGCGCGGGGTTAGATACAGAGTAAAGCTCCCTCTACACTGTCCCCTTCAAACATTCCCAGGACAGGTACAGCGCGGGGTTAGATACAGAGTAAAGCTCCCTCTACACTGTCCCCATCAAACACTCCCAGGACAGGTACAGCACGGGGTGAGATACAGAGTAAAGCTCCCTCTACACTGTCCCCATCAAACACTCCCAGGACAGGTACAGCACGGGGTTAGATACAGAGTAAAGCTCCCTCTACACTGTCCCCATCAATCACTCCCAGGACAGGTACAGTACGGGGTTAGATACAGAGTAAAGCTCCCTCTACACTGTCCCCATCAAACACTCCCAGGGCAGGTACAGCACGGGGTTAGATACAGAGTAAAGCTCCCTCTACACTGTCCCCATCAATCACTCCCAGGACAGGTACAGCACGGGGTTAGATACAGAGTAAAGCTCCCTCTACACTGTCCCCATCAAACACTCCCAGGACAGGTACAGCACGGGGTTAGATACAGAGTAAAGCTCCCTCTACACTGTCCCCATCAAACACTCCCAGGACAGGTACAGCACGGGGTTAGATACAGAGTATAGCTCCCTCTACACTGTCCCCATCAAACACTCCCAGGACAGGTACAGCACGGGGTTAGATACAGAGTAAAGCTCCCACTACACTGTCCCCATCAAACACTCCCAGGACAGGTACAGCACGGTGCTAGATACAGAGTAAAGCTCCCTCTACACTGTCCCCATCAAACACTCCCAGGACAGGTACAGCACACGGTTAGATACAGAGTAAAGCTCCCTCTACACTGTCCCCATCAAACACTCACAGGACAGGTACAGCACGGGGTTAGATACAGAGTAAAGCTCCCTCTACACTGTCCCCATCAAACACTCCCAGGACAGGTACAGCACACGGTTAGATACAGAGTAAAGCTCCCTCTACACTGTCCCCATCAAACACTCCCAGGACAGGTACAGCACGGGGTTAGATACAGAGTAAAGCTCCCTCTACACTGTCCCCATCAAACACTCCCAGGACAGGTACAGCACGGGCTTAGATACAGAGTAAATCTCCCTCTACACTGTCCCCATCAAACACTCCCAGGACAGGTACAGCACGGGGTTAGATACAGAGTAAAGCTCCCTCTACACTGTCCCCATCAAATACTCCCAGGACAGGTACAGCATGGGGTTAGATACAGAGTAAAGCTCCCTCTACACTGTCCCCATCAAACACTCCCAGGACAGGTACAGCACGGGGTTAGATACAGAGTAAAGCTCCCTCTACACTGTCCCCATCAAACACTCCCAGGACAGGTAAAGCACGGGGTTAGATATAGAGTAAAGCTCCCTCTACACTGTCCCCATCAAACACTCCCAGGACAGGTACAGCACGGGGTTAGAAACATAGTAAAACACCGTCTACACTGTCCCCATCAAACACTCCCAGGACAGGTACAGCACGGGGTTCGATACAGAGTAAAGCTCCCTCTACACTGTCCCCTTCAAAGACTCCCAGGACAGGTACAGCGCGGGGTTAGATACAGAGTAAAGCTCCCTCTACACTGTCCCCTTCAAACACTCCCAGGACAGGTACAGCACGGGGTTAGATACAGAGTAAAGCTCCCTCTACACTGTCCCCATCAAACACTCCCAGGACAGGTACAGCACGGGGTTCGATACAGAGTAAAGCTCCCTCTACACTGTCCCCATCAAACACTCCCAGGACAGGTACAGCACGGGGTTAGATACAGAGTAAAGCTCCCTCTACACTGTCCCCATCAATCACTCCCAGGACAGGTACAGCACGGGGTTAGATACAGAGTAAAGCTCCCTCTACACTGTCCCCATCAAACACTCCCAGGACAGGTACAGCACGGGGTTAGATACAGAGTAAAGCTCCCTCTTCTCTGTCCCCATCAAACACTCCCAGGACAGGTACAGCACGGGGTTCGATACAGAGTAAAGCTCCCTCTACACTGTCCCCATCAAACACTCCCAGGTCAGGTACAGCACGGGGTTAGATACAGAGTAAAGCTCCCTCTACACTGTCCCCATCAAACACTCCCTGGACAGGTACAGCACGGGGTTAGACACAGAGTAAAGCTCCCTCTACACTGTCCCCATCAAACACTCCCAGGACAGGTACAGCACGGTGTTAGATACAGAGTAAATCTCCCTCTACACTGTCCCCATCAAACACTCCCAGGACAGGTACAGCACGGGGTTAGATACAGAGTAAAGCTCCCTCTACACTGTCCCCATCAAATACTCCCAGGACAGGTACAGCACGGAGTTAGATACAGAGTAAAGCTCCCTCTACACTGTCCCCATCAAACACTCCCAGGACAGGTACAGCAAGGAGTTAGATACAGAGTAAAGCTCCCTCTACACTGTCCCCATCAAACACTCCCAGGACAGGTACAGCACGGGGTTAGATACAGAGTAAAGCTCCCTCTACACTGTCCCCATCAAACACTCACAGGACAGGTACAGCACGGGGTTAGATACAGAGTAAAGCTCCCTCTACACTGTCCACATCAAATACTCCCAGGACAGGTACAGCACAGGGTTAGATATAGAGTAAAGCTCCCTCTACGCCGCCCCCATCAAACCCTCCCAGGACAGGTACAGCACGGGGTTAGATACAGAGTAAAGCTCCCTCTACACTGTCCCCATCAAACACTCCCAGGACAGGTACAGCACGGGGTTAGATACAGAGTAAAGCTCCCTCTACACTGTCCCCATCAAACACTCCCAGGACAGGTACAGCACGGTGTTAGATACAGAGTAAAGCTCCCTCTACACTGTCCCCATCAAACACTCCCAGGACAGGTACAGCACGGGGTTAGATACAGAGTAAAGCTCCCTCTACACTGTCCCCATCAAACACTCCCAGGACAGGTACAGCACGGGGTTAGATACAGAGTAAAGCTCCCTCTACACTGTCCCCATCAAACCCTCCCAGGACAGGTACAGCACGGGGTTAGATACAGAGTAAAGCTCCCTCTACACTGTCCCCATCAAACATTCCCAGGACAGGTACAGCACGGTGCTAGATACAGAGTAAAGCTCCCTCTACACTGTCCCCATCAAACACTCCCAGGACAGGTACAGCACGGGGTTAGATACAGAGTAAAGCTCCCTCTACACTGTCCCCATCAATCACTCCCAGGACAGGTACAGTACGGGGTTAGATACAGAGTAAAGCTCCCTCTACACTGTCCCCATCAAACACTCCCAGGACAGGTACAGCACGGGGTTAGATACAGAGTAAAGCTCCCTCTTCTCTGTCCCCATCAAACACTCCCAGAACAGGTACAGCACGGGGTGAGATACAGAGTAAAGCTCCCTCTACACTGTCCCCATCAAACACTCCCAGGGCAGGTACAGCACGGGGTTAGATACAGAGTAAAGCTCCCTCTACACTGTCCCCATCAATCACTCCCAGGACAGGTACAGCACGGGGTTAGATACAGAGTAAAGCTCCCTCTACACTGTCCCCATCAAACACTCCCAGGACAGGTACAGCACGGGGTTAGATACAGAGTAAAGCTCCCTCTACACTGTCCCCATCAAACACTCCCAGGACAGGTACAGCACGGGGTTAGATACAGAGTATAGCTCCCTCTACACTGTCCCCATCAAACACTCCCAGGACAGGTACAGCACGGGGTTAGATACAGAGTAAAGCTCCCACTACACTGTCCCCATCAAACACTCCCAGGACAGGTACAGCACGGTGCTAGATACAGAGTAAAGCTCCCTCTACACTGTCCCCATCAAACACTCCCAGGACAGGTACAGCACACGGTTAGATACAGAGTAAAGCTCCCTCTACACTGTCCCCATCAAACACTCACAGGACAGGTACAGCACGGGGTTAGATACAGAGTAAAGCTCCCTCTACACTGTCCCCATCAAACACTCCCAGGACAGGTACAGCACACGGTTAGATACAGAGTAAAGCTCCCTCTACACTGTCCCCATCAAACACTCCCAGGACAGGTACAGCACGGGGTTAGATACAGAGTAAAGCTCCCTCTACACTGTCCCCATCAAACACTCCCAGGACAGGTACAGCACGGGCTTAGATACAGAGTAAATCTCCCTCTACACTGTCCCCATCAAACACTCCCAGGACAGGTACAGCACGGGGTTAGATACAGAGTAAAGCTCCCTCTACACTGTCCCCATCAAATACTCCCAGGACAGGTACAGCATGGGGTTAGATACAGAGTAAAGCTCCCTCTACACTGTCCCCATCAAACACTCCCTGGACAGGTACAGCACGGGGTTAGACACAGAGCAAAGCTCCCTCTACACTGTCCCCATCAAACACTCCCTGGACAGGTACAGCACAGGGTTAGATACAGAGTAAAGCTCCCTCGACACTGTCCCCATCAAACACTCCCAGGACAGGTACAGCACGGGGTTAGATACAGAGTAAAGCTCCCTCTACACTGTCCCCATCAAACACTCCCAGGACAGGTAAAGCACGGGGTTAGATATAGAGTAAAGCTCCCTCTACACTGTCCGCATCAAACACTCCCAGGACAGGTACAGCACGGGGTTAGATACAGAGTAAAGCTCCCTCTACACTGTCCCCATCAAACACTCCCAGGACAGGGACAGCACGGGGTTAGTTCCAGAGTAAAGCTCCCTCTACACTGTCCCCATCAAACACTCCCAGGACAGGTACAGCACGGGGTTAGATACAGAGTAAAGCTCCCTCTACACTGTCCCCATCAAACACTCCCAGGACAGGGACAGCACTGGGTTAGATACAGAGTAAAGCTCCCTCTACACTGTCCCCATCAAACACTCCCAGGACAGGTACAGCACGGGGTTAGATACAGGGTAAAGCTCCCTCTACACTGTCCCCATCAAACACTCCCAGGACAGGTACAGCACGGGGTTAGATACAGAGGAAAGCTCCCTCTAACTGTCCCCATCAAACACTCCCAGGACAGGTACAGCACGGGGTTAGATACAGAGTAAAGCTCCCTCTACACTGTCCCCATCAAACACTCCCACGACAGGTACAACACGGGGTTAGATACAGAGTAAAGCTCCCTCTACACTGTCCCCATCAAACATTCCCAGGACAGGTACAGCACGGGGTTAGATACAGAGTAAAGCTCCCTCTACACTGTCCCCATCAAACACTCCCAGGACAGGTACAGCACGGGGTTAGATACAGAGGAAAGCTCCCTCTACACTGTCCCCATCAAACACTCCCAGGACAGGTACAGCACGGGGTTAGATACAGAGTAAAGCTCCCTCTACACTGTCCCCATCAAACATTCCCAGGACAGGTACAGCACGGGGTTAGATACAGAGTAAAGCTCCCTCTACACTGTCCCCATCAAACACTCCCAGGACAGGTACAGCACGGGGTTAGATACAGAGTAAAGCTCCTTCTACACTGTCCCCATCAAACACTCCCAGGACAGGTACAGCACGGGGTTAGATACAGAGTAAAGCTCCCTCTACACTGTCCCCATCAAACAATCCCAGGACAGGTACAGCACGGGGTTAGATACAGAGTAAAGCTCCCTCTACACTGTCCCCATCAAACACTCCCAGGACAGGTACAGCACGGGGTTAGATACAGAGTAAAGCTCCCTCTACACTGTCCCCATCAAACACTCCCAGGACAGGTACAGCACGGGGTTAGATACAGAGTAAAGCTCCCGCTACACTGTCCCCATCAAACACTCCCAGGACAGGTACAGCACGGGGTTAGATAAAGAGTAAAGCTCCCTCTACACTGTCCCCATCAAACACTCCCAGGACAGGTACAGCACAGGGTTAGATACAGAGTGAAGCTCCCTCTACGCCGCCCCCATCAAACACTCCCAGGACGGGTACAGCACGGGGTTAGATACAGAGTAAAGCTCCCTCTACACTGTCCCCATCAAACACTCCCAGGACAGGTACAGCACGGGCTTAGATACAGAGTAAATCTCCCTCTACACTGTCCCCATCAAACACTCCCAGGACAGGTACAGCACGGGGTTAGATACAGAGTAAAGCTCCCTCTACACTGTCCCCATCAAATACTCCCAGGACAGGTACAGCATGGGGTTAGATACAGAGTAAAGCTCCCTCTACACTGTCCCCATCAAACACTCCCTGGACAGGTACAGCACGGGGTTAGACACAGAGTAAAGCTCCCTCTACACTGTCCCCATCAAACACTCCCTGGACAGGTACAGCACAGGGTTAGATACAGAGTAAAGCTCCCTCTACACTGTCCCCATCAAACACTCCCAGGACAGGTACAGCGCGGGGTTAGATACAGAGTAAAGCTCCCTCTACACTGTCCCCATCAAACACTCCCAGGACAGGTACAGCACGGGGTTAGATACAGAGTAAAGCTCCCTCTACACTGTCCCCATCAAATACTCCCAGGACAGGTACAGCATGGGGTTAGATACAGAGTAAAGCTCCCTCTACACTGTCCCCATCAAACACTCCCTGGACAGGTACAGCACGGGGTTAGACACAGAGTAAAGCTCCCTCTACACTGTCCCCATCAAACACTCCCTGGACAGGTACAGCACAGGGTTAGATACAGAGTAAAGCTCCCTCTACACTGTCCCCATCAAACACTCCCAGGACAGGTACAGCGCGGGGTTAGATACAGAGTAAAGCTCCCTCTACACTGTCCCCTTCAAACATTCCCAGGACAGGTACAGCGCGGGGTTAGATACAGAGTAAAGCTCCCTCTACACTGTCCCCATCAAACACTCCCAGGACAGGTACAGCACGGGGTGAGATACAGAGTAAAGCTCCCTCTACACTGTCCCCATCAAACACTCCCAGGACAGGTACAGCACGGGGTTAGATACAGAGTAAAGCTCCCTCTACACTGTCCCCATCAATCACTCCCAGGACAGGTACAGTACGGGGTTAGATACAGAGTAAAGCTCCCTCTACACTGTCCCCATCAAACACTCCCAGGGCAGGTACAGCACGGGGTTAGATACAGAGTAAAGCTCCCTCTACACTGTCCCCATCAATCACTCCCAGGACAGGTACAGCACGGGGTTAGATACAGAGTAAAGCTCCCTCTACACTGTCCCCATCAAACACTCCCAGGACAGGTACAGCACGGGGTTAGATACAGAGTAAAGCTCCCTCTACACTGTCCCCATCAAACACTCCCAGGACAGGTACAGCACGGGGTTAGATACAGAGTATAGCTCCCTCTACACTGTCCCCATCAAACACTCCCAGGACAGGTACAGCACGGGGTTAGATACAGAGTAAAGCTCCCACTACACTGTCCCCATCAAACACTCCCAGGACAGGTACAGCACGGTGCTAGATACAGAGTAAAGCTCCCTCTACACTGTCCCCATCAAACACTCCCAGGACAGGTACAGCACACGGTTAGATACAGAGTAAAGCTCCCTCTACACTGTCCCCATCAAACACTCACAGGACAGGTACAGCACGGGGTTAGATACAGAGTAAAGCTCCCTCTACACTGTCCCCATCAAACACTCCCAGGACAGGTACAGCACACGGTTAGATACAGAGTAAAGCTCCCTCTACACTGTCCCCATCAAACACTCCCAGGACAGGTACAGCACGGGGTTAGATACAGAGTAAAGCTCCCTCTACACTGTCCCCATCAAACACTCCCAGGACAGGTACAGCACGGGCTTAGATACAGAGTAAATCTCCCTCTACACTGTCCCCATCAAACACTCCCAGGACAGGTACAGCACGGGGTTAGATACAGAGTAAAGCTCCCTCTACACTGTCCCCATCAAATACTCCCAGGACAGGTACAGCATGGGGTTAGATACAGAGTAAAGCTCCCTCTACACTGTCCCCATCAAACACTCCCAGGACAGGTACAGCACGGGGTTAGATACAGAGTAAAGCTCCCTCTACACTGTCCCCATCAAACACTCCCAGGACAGGTAAAGCACGGGGTTAGATATAGAGTAAAGCTCCCTCTACACTGTCCCCATCAAACACTCCCAGGACAGGTACAGCACGGGGTTAGAAACATAGTAAAACACCGTCTACACTGTCCCCATCAAACACTCCCAGGACAGGTACAGCACGGGGTTCGATACAGAGTAAAGCTCCCTCTACACTGTCCCCTTCAAAGACTCCCAGGACAGGTACAGCGCGGGGTTAGATACAGAGTAAAGCTCCCTCTACACTGTCCCCTTCAAACACTCCCAGGACAGGTACAGCACGGGGTTAGATACAGAGTAAAGCTCCCTCTACACTGTCCCCATCAAACACTCCCAGGACAGGTACAGCACGGGGTTCGATACAGAGTAAAGCTCCCTCTACACTGTCCCCATCAAACACTCCCAGGACAGGTACAGCACGGGGTTAGATACAGAGTAAAGCTCCCTCTACACTGTCCCCATCAATCACTCCCAGGACAGGTACAGCACGGGGTTAGATACAGAGTAAAGCTCCCTCTACACTGTCCCCATCAAACACTCCCAGGACAGGTACAGCACGGGGTTAGATACAGAGTAAAGCTCCCTCTTCTCTGTCCCCATCAAACACTCCCAGGACAGGTACAGCACGGGGTTCGATACAGAGTAAAGCTCCCTCTACACTGTCCCCATCAAACACTCCCAGGTCAGGTACAGCACGGGGTTAGATACAGAGTAAAGCTCCCTCTACACTGTCCCCATCAAACACTCCCTGGACAGGTACAGCACGGGGTTAGACACAGAGTAAAGCTCCCTCTACACTGTCCCCATCAAACACTCCCAGGACAGGTACAGCACGGTGTTAGATACAGAGTAAATCTCCCTCTACACTGTCCCCATCAAACACTCCCAGGACAGGTACAGCACGGGGTTAGATACAGAGTAAAGCTCCCTCTACACTGTCCCCATCAAATACTCCCAGGACAGGTACAGCACGGAGTTAGATACAGAGTAAAGCTCCCTCTACACTGTCCCCATCAAACACTCCCAGGACAGGTACAGCAAGGAGTTAGATACAGAGTAAAGCTCCCTCTACACTGTCCCCATCAAACACTCCCAGGACAGGTACAGCACGGGGTTAGATACAGAGTAAAGCTCCCTCTACACTGTCCCCATCAAACACTCACAGGACAGGTACAGCACGGGGTTAGATACAGAGTAAAGCTCCCTCTACACTGTCCACATCAAATACTCCCAGGACAGGTACAGCACAGGGTTAGATATAGAGTAAAGCTCCCTCTACGCCGCCCCCATCAAACCCTCCCAGGACAGGTACAGCACGGGGTTAGATACAGAGTAAAGCTCCCTCTACACTGTCCCCATCAAACACTCCCAGGACAGGTACAGCACGGGGTTAGATACAGAGTAAAGCTCCCTCTACACTGTCCCCATCAAACACTCCCAGGACAGGTACAGCACGGTGTTAGATACAGAGTAAAGCTCCCTCTACACTGTCCCCATCAAACACTCCCAGGACAGGTACAGCACGGGGTTAGATACAGAGTAAAGCTCCCTCTACACTGTCCCCATCAAACACTCCCAGGACAGGTACAGCACGGGGTTAGATACAGAGTAAAGCTCCCTCTACACTGTCCCCATCAAACCCTCCCAGGACAGGTACAGCACGGGGTTAGATACAGAGTAAAGCTCCCTCTACACTGTCCCCATCAAACATTCCCAGGACAGGTACAGCACGGTGCTAGATACAGAGTAAAGCTCCCTCTACACTGTCCCCATCAAACACTCCCAGGACAGGTACAGCACGGGGTTAGATACAGAGTAAAGCTCCCTCTACACTGTCCCCATCAATCACTCCCAGGACAGGTACAGTACGGGGTTAGATACAGAGTAAAGCTCCCTCTACACTGTCCCCATCAAACACTCCCAGGACAGGTACAGCACGGGGTTAGATACAGAGTAAAGCTCCCTCTTCTCTGTCCCCATCAAACACTCCCAGAACAGGTACAGCACGGGGTGAGATACAGAGTAAAGCTCCCTCTACACTGTCCCCATCAAACACTCCCAGGGCAGGTACAGCACGGGGTTAGATACAGAGTAAAGCTCCCTCTACACTGTCCCCATCAATCACTCCCAGGACAGGTACAGCACGGGGTTAGATACAGAGTAAAGCTCCCTCTACACTGTCCCCATCAAACACTCCCAGGACAGGTACAGCACGGGGTTAGATACAGAGTAAAGCTCCCTCTACACTGTCCCCATCAAACACTCCCAGGACAGGTACAGCACGGGGTTAGATACAGAGTATAGCTCCCTCTACACTGTCCCCATCAAACACTCCCAGGACAGGTACAGCACGGGGTTAGATACAGAGTAAAGCTCCCACTACACTGTCCCCATCAAACACTCCCAGGACAGGTACAGCACGGTGCTAGATACAGAGTAAAGCTCCCTCTACACTGTCCCCATCAAACACTCCCAGGACAGGTACAGCACACGGTTAGATACAGAGTAAAGCTCCCTCTACACTGTCCCCATCAAACACTCACAGGACAGGTACAGCACGGGGTTAGATACAGAGTAAAGCTCCCTCTACACTGTCCCCATCAAACACTCCCAGGACAGGTACAGCACACGGTTAGATACAGAGTAAAGCTCCCTCTACACTGTCCCCATCAAACACTCCCAGGACAGGTACAGCACGGGGTTAGATACAGAGTAAAGCTCCCTCTACACTGTCCCCATCAAACACTCCCAGGACAGGTACAGCACGGGCTTAGATACAGAGTAAATCTCCCTCTACACTGTCCCCATCAAACACTCCCAGGACAGGTACAGCACGGGGTTAGATACAGAGTAAAGCTCCCTCTACACTGTCCCCATCAAATACTCCCAGGACAGGTACAGCATGGGGTTAGATACAGAGTAAAGCTCCCTCTACACTGTCCCCATCAAACACTCCCAGGACAGGTACAGCACGGGGTTAGATACAGAGTAAAGCTCCCTCTACACTGTCCCCATCAAACACTCCCAGGACAGGTACAGCACGGGGTTAGATACAGAGTAAAGCTCCCTCTTCTCTGTCCCCATCAAACACTCCCAGGACAGGTACAGCACGGGGTGAGATACAGAGTAAAGCTCCCTCTACACTGTCCCCATCAAACACTCCCAGGACAGGTACAGCACGGGGTTAGATACAGAGTAAAGCTCCCTCTACACTGTCTCCATCAAACACTCCCAGGACAGGTACAGCACGGGGTTCGATACAGAGTAAAGCTCCCTCTACACTGTCCCCATCAAACACTCCCAGGTCAGGTACAGCACGGGGTTAGATACAGAGTAAAGCTCCCTCTACACTGTCCCCATCAAACACTCCCTGGACAGGTACAGCACGGGGTTAGACACAGAGTAAAGCTCCCTCTACACTGTCCCCATCAAACACTCCCAGGACAGGTACAGCACGGGGTTAGATACAGAGTAAATCTCCCTCTACACTGTCCCCATCAAACACTCCCAGGACAGGTACAGCACGGGGTTAGATACAGAGTAAAGCTCCCTCTACACTGTCCCCATCAAATACTCCCAGGACAGGTACAGCACGGAGTTAGATACAGAGTAAAGCTCCCTCTACACTGTCCCCATCAAACACTCCCAGGACAGGTACAGCAAGGAGTTAGATACAGAGTAAAGCTCCCTCTACACTGTCCCCATCAAACACTCCCAGGACAGGTACAGCACGGGGTTAGATACAGAGTAAAGCTCCCTCTACACTGTCCCCATCAAACACTCACAGGACAGGTACAGCACGGGGTTAGATACAGAGTAAAGCTCCCTCTACACTGTCCACATCAAATACTCCCAGGACAGGTACAGCACAGGGTTAGATATAGAGTAAAGCTCCCTCTACGCCGCCCCCATCAAACCCTCCCAGGACAGGTACAGCACGGGGTTAGATACAGAGTAAAGCTCCCTCTACACTGTCCCCATCAAACACTCCCAGGACAGGTACAGCACGGGGTTAGATACAGAGTAAAGCTCCCTCTACACTGTCCCCATCAAACACTCCCAGGACAGGTACAGCACGGGGTTAGATACAGAGTAAAGCTCCCTCTACACTGTCCCCATCAAACACTCCCAGGACAGGTACAGCACGGGGTTAGATACAGAGTAAAGCTCCCTCTACACTGTCCCCATCAAACACTCCCAGAACAGGTACAGCACGGGGTTAGATACAGAGTAAAGCTCCCTCTACACTGTCCCCATCAAACACTCCCAGGACAGGTACAGCACGGGGTTAGATACAGAGTAAAGCTCCCTCTACACTGTCCCCATCAAACACTCCCAGGACAGGTACAGCACAGGGTTAGATACAGAGTGAAGCTCCCTCTACGCCGCCCCCATCAAACACTCCCAGGACAGGTACAGCACGGGGTTAGATACAGAGTAAAGCTCCCTCTACACTGTCCCCATCAAACACTCCCAGGACAGGTACAGCACGGGCTTAGATACAGAGTAAATCTCCCTCTACACTGTCCCCATCAAACACTCCCAGGACAGGTACAGCACGGGGTTAGATACAGAGTAAAGCTCCCTCTACACTGTCCCCATCAAACACTCCGAGGACAGGTACAGCACGGAGTTAGATACAGAGTAAAGCTCCCCCTACACTGTCCCCATCAAACACTTCCAGGACAGGTACAGCACACGGTTAGATACAGAGTAAAGCTCCCTCTACACTGTCCCCATCAAACACTCCCAGGACAGGTACAGCAAGGAGTTAGATACAGAGTAAAGCTCCCTCTACACTGTCTCCATCAAACACTCCCAGGACAGGTACAGCACGGGGTTCGATACAGAGTAAAGCTCCCTCTACACTGTCCCCATCAAACACTCCCAGGTCAGGTACAGCACGGGGTTAGATACAGAGTAAAGCTCCCTCTACACTGTCCCCATCAAACACTCCCAGGACAGGTACAGCAAGGAGTTAGATACAGAGTAAAGCTCCCTCTACACTGTCCCCATCAAACACTCCCAGGACAGGTACAGCACGGGGTTAGATACAGAGTAAAGCTCCCTCTACACTGTCCCCATCAAACACTCCCAGGACAGGTACAGCACGGGGTTAGAAACATAGTAAAACTCCGTCTACACTGCCCCATCAAACATTCCCAGGACAGGTACAGCACGGGGTTAGATACAGAGTAAAGCTCCCTCTATACTGTCCCCATCAAACACTCCCAGGACAGGTACAGCACGGGGTTAGATACAGAGTAAAGCTCCCCCTACACTGTCCCCATCAAACACTCCCAGGACAGGTACAGCACGGGGTTAGATACAGAGTAATGCTCCCCCTACACTGTCCCCATCAAACACTTCCAGGACAGGTACAGCACACGGTTAGATACAGAGTAAAGTTCCCTCTACACTGTCCCCATCAAACACTCCCAGGACAGGTACAGCACGGGGTTAGATACAGAGTAAAGCTCCCTCTACACTGTCCCCATCAAACACTCCCAGGACAGGTACAGCACGGGGTTAGATACAGAGTAAAGCTCCCTCTACACTGTCCCCATCAAACACTCCCAGGACAGGTACAGCACGGGGTTAGATACAGAGTAAAGCTCCCTCTACACTGTCCCCATCAAACACTCCCAGGACAGGTACAGCACGGGGTTAGGCTCCCTCTCCACTGTCCCCATCAAACACTCCCAGGACAGGTACAGCACGGGGTTAGATACAGAGTAAAGCTCCCTCTACACTGTCCCCATCAAACACTCCCAGGACAGGTACAGCACGGGGTTAGATACAGAGTAAAGCTCCCTCTACACTGTCCCCATCAAACACTCCCAGGACAGGTACGGCACGGGGTTAGATACAGAGTAAAGCCCCCTCTACACTGTCCCCATCAAACACTCCCAGGACAGGTACAGCATGGGGTTAGATACAGAGTAAAGCTCCCTCTACACTGTCCCCATCAAACACTCCCAGGACAGGCACAGCACGGGGTTAGATACAGAGTAAAGCTACCTCTACACTGTCCCCATCAAACACTCCCAGGACAGGTACAGCACGGGGTTAGATACAGAGTAAAGCTCCCTCTACACTGTCCCCATCAAACACTCCCAGGACAGGGACAGCATGGGGTTAGATACAGAGTAAAGCTCCCTCTACACTGTCCCCATCAAACACTCCCAGGACAGGCACAGCACGGGGTTAGATACAGAGTAAAGCTCCCTCTACACTGTCCCCATCAAACACTCACAGGACAGGTACAGCACGGGGTTAGATACAGAGTAAAGCTCCCTCTACACTGTCCCCATCAAACACTCCCAGGACAGGTACAGCACACGGTTAGATACAGAGTAAAGCTCCCTCTACACTGTCCCCATCAAACACTCCCAGGACAGGTACAGCAAGGGGTTAGATACAGAGTAAAGCTCCCTCTACACTGTCCCCATCAAGCACTCCCAGGACAGGTACAGCACGGGGCTAGATACAGAGTAAAGCTCCCTCTACACTGTCCCCATCAAACACTCCCAGGACAGGTACAGCACACGGTTAGATACAGAGTAAAGCTCCCTCTACACTGTCCCCATCAAACACTCCCAGGACAGGTACAGCACGGGGTTAGATACAGAGTAAAGCTCCCTCTACACTGTCCCCATCAAACACTCCCAGGACAGGCACAGCAAGGGGTTAGATACAGAGTAAAGCTCCCTCTACACTGTCCCCATCAAACACTCCCAGGACAGGTACAGCACGGGGTTAGATACAGAGTAAAGCTCCCTCTACACTGTCCCCATCAAACACTCCCAGGACAGGTACAGCACGGGGTTAGATACAGAGTAAAGCTCCCTCTACACTGTCCCCATCAAACACTCCCAGGACAGGTACAGCACGGGGTTAGATACAGAGTAAAGCTCCCTCTACACTGTCCCCATCAAACACTCCCAGGACAGGTACAGCACGGGGTTAGATACAGAGTAAAGCTCCCTCTACACTGTCCCCATCAAACACTCCCAGGACAGGTACAGCACCGGGTTAGATACAGAATGAAGCTCCCTCTACACTGTCCCCATCAAACACTCCCAGGACAGGTACAGCACGGGGTTAGATACAGAGTAAAGCTCCCTCTACACTGTCCCCATCAAACACTCCCAGGACAGGTACAGCACGGGGTTAGATACAGAGTAAAGCTCCCTCTACACTGTCCCCATCAAACACTCCCAGGACAGGTACAGCACGGGGTTAGATACAGAGTAAAGCTCCCTCTACACTGTCCCCATCAAACACTCCCAGGACAGGTACAGCACGGGGTTAGATACAGAGTAAAGCTCCCTCTACACTGTCCCCATCAAACACTCCCAGGACAGGTACAGCACTGGGTTAGATACAGAGTAAAGCTCCCTCTACACTGTCCCCATCAAACACTCCCAGGACAGGTACAGCAAGGGGTTAGATACAGAGTAAAACTCCCTCTACACTGACCCCATCAAACACTCACAGGACAGGGACAGCACGGGGTTAGATACAGAGTAAAGCTCCCTCTACACTGTCCCCATCAAACACTCCCAGGACAGGTACAGCACGGGGTTAGATACAGAGTAAAGCTCCCTCTACACTGTCCCCATCAAACATTCCCAGGACAGGTACAGCACTGGGTTAGATACAGAGTAAAACTCCCTCTACACTGACCCCATCAAACACTCCCAGGACAGGTACAGCACGGGGTTAGATACAGAGTAAAACTCCCTCCACACTGTCCCTATCAAACACTCCCAGGACAGGTACAGCACGGGGTTAGATACAGAGTAAAGCTCCCTCTACACTGTGCCCATCAAACACTCCCAGGACAGGTACAGCACGGGGGTTAGATACAGAGTAAAGCTGCCTCTACACTGACCCCATCAAACACTCCCAGGACAGGTACAGCACGGGGTTAGATACAGAGTAAAGCTGCCTCTACACTGTCCCCATCAAACACTCCCAGGACAGGTACAGCACGGGGTTAGATACAGAGTAAAGCTCCCTCTACACTGTCCCCATCAAACATTCCCAGGACAGGTACAGCACTGGGTTAGATACAGAGTAAAACTCCCTCTACACTGACCCCATCAAACACTCCCAGGACAGGTACAGCACGGGGTTAGATACAGAGTAAAACTCCCTCCACACTGTCCCTATCAAACACTCCCAGGACAGGTACAGCACGGGGTTAGATACAGAGTAAAGCTCCCTCTACACTGTGCCCATCAAACACTCCCAGGACAGGTACAGCACGGGGGTTAGATACAGAGTAAAGCTGCCTCTACACTGACCCCATCAAACACTCCCAGGACAGGTACAGCACGGGGTTAGATACAGAGTAAAGCTCCCTCTACACTGTCCCCACCTGACTCTGGATTTTGACCGTTGCCTGTTTCTGGCTCCAGCTGTGATCCCGGTTTATTCTCTCAGTTTCGGGATGACCAGGGACTGTTCCAGACTCCGACACTCCTCTCCCGGTGAAGCTGTTGCCCAGTGGGATCAGGTGACTCGTCACATGACCCGCAGTTTGGATACACTTGGATCACGTGACCCGGAACCAGGAAATGCCAAGAAAAGGCGGAAGAAATTCAGAATCTCCGCACCCCCCGCGGGCGGGACACAGAATCTCTCCCCCCCTTCCCTCCCCCCCGCTGGCGGGACAGAGAATCTCTCTCTCCCCCCCCCCCCTCCCCCTCGCGGGCGGGACACAGAATCCCCCACCCCCTACAGGGACTGAGACAGAATCTCCCCACTCCCGCGGGGTGGGGGACAGAATCTGCCACCCCTCCCTCCAGGGATAGAAACACAGAACCCCCCCCCCCCACCACAGAGGCACACAATCTCAGTGTCCCTGGGTGTTGTATGTTGGTTTTGGGTCGCTCAGGAATGGCTGAGACTGAGACCTTTCAGAACAATACCTGGTGTGAATATAGATATTTCAAGAGGACAAACTCTCATTCTTCACGCTTCCTCACATGTCCCACACATTAATCCTTTCAGCCCTGATTCCCTAATTCTACATCTCCCCCAAGTCTTTGTACAAACATATTTGGAAATGAAATGAAAATCGCTTATTGTCACAATAGGCTTCAAATGAAGTTACTGTGAAAAGCCCCTAGTTGCCACATTCCAGCGCCTGTTCGGGGAGGCTGGTACGGGAATTGAACCGTGCTGCTGGCCTGCCTTGGTCTGCTTTAAAAGCCAGCTACTTAGCCCTGTGCTAAACCAGGTTAAGGATGAGCAGATGGGATGTATTGATTGATTTACCTTGAGCACATATAAAGAGGGACTAAGACTTTCGGTGACCACAGAACCATAGAATTTGCACAGTGCAGAAAGAGGCCATTCGGCCTAATGGATCTACACCGACCCTGGGCAGCACGGTGGTGCAGTGGTTAGCACTGTCACCTCACGACGCTGAGGACCCGGGTTCGATCCCAGCCCTGGGTCACTGTCTGTTTGGAGTTTGCAAATTCAACTTGTGTCTGTGTAGATTTAAGCCCCACAACTCAAAAGATGTGCAGGTTAGGTGGATTGGCCATGCTAAATAATAATAATCACTTATTGTCACAAGTAGGCTTCATTGAAGTTCCTGTGAAAAGCCCCTAGTCGCCACATTCCAGTACTTGTTCAGGGAGGCTGGTATGGGAATTGAACCGTGCTGCTAGCTTGCCCTGGTCTGTTTTCAAAGCCAGCGATTTAGCCCTGTGCTAAACCAGCCCCGTGGAGGTATATTTACATCCTGCCCCTTCTCGCCCCAAGTCTGTGACTTTTACCGCTTATTGGGTCTGGAGGTGTGACAATCCCCCCTGATTGTGTTCCCCGGAGTGCCGGCCAATCCAGTATCTCCCTTTGGACTTTGCTTTCATTTGGTTGATCTTTGGTCAGGAGCGCATCTCGTGCATTGTCCGTTTGAATTTCGACATCTGGTTTTTCCAAATGGATAATGGAAGGTTTTCCGGTCTGGATCCAGATTCCTCGTGCTGTGATTTGTCCATTGTTTCTCCCTCAGGATTGGCTTTTGTGAGGGTTTTTCATGGCTTAGTGTTTGGTCTGTCCCATTTCCTTGTGTATTGACTTG
Organism: Scyliorhinus torazame; assembly: GCF_047496885.1. Classification (NCBI taxonomy): domain Eukaryota; kingdom Metazoa; phylum Chordata; class Chondrichthyes; order Carcharhiniformes; family Scyliorhinidae; genus Scyliorhinus; species Scyliorhinus torazame. Next base: position 224,622,829 of record NC_092718.1, read on the forward strand.
ACCCTGGTTCCTTTTGACCAGATTCCTTTACTTCTGGAGTGGTGAATACTTGTAACATCTTGTTCATGAAGTCTTGGGTAACCCTGGGCACCGGTGCTGGGGACAATGCTTCAACGCAGAACAGTCAGGCACTTGATCAATGTCTTGCTTTCACTCCAATTCCAGTAACCTGGTGGCGCAGTAAAAGGCTAGTGTCTTCCACAGTCACGACTAGTCTGACTGCTGATATTACTGACTACCCGTTTTGGTGGATGGGTAGCTGTGGTTCCACTTACAAGAGGGTCAAAGTTGTTGGATGAGTCAGGTATTTACACTTATTGAGTATCATCTTCCTGCTCAGCAGAATCTCAGAATAATGAAGGATCACATTCACATTCAGGTACTCATTGGTCCAATTGGTTTGTGTCTTCTTTGGTGAGGATAAGTTGATTTTCTGTCTCCTGCACATCTCCCTGTGAAAGGGCTGGATTATCAATCTCTGTGAAGAGTGTGAACGAAGTCAGCACTAAAGTCCCAATCGAGATTATCAGAGCATGTGGACAGTTTGAGGGACTCCGATTTGGTGTCATTGACGACCGTCTGTCCACTGGCATCCTGCTTGATGAGGTTGAGGTCGACACAAACGTCTCAGCTCAAAAGATATAAATCCAGATTGTAAATGACATCTAATATTTCCAGTATCTGATTGTTTGTGTATTAGAGCATTGTTGGATCATTCTGGGCCGTTTCGCTGAGTTAGGTTGTTTCATGCAGCATGGTTGTTTATTGGAGAGGATTGTTACACTTGCTGATGTATCCAGTTTAAAATCAGCAACGTATGATTCTAACGGGCAGCACGGTAGCACAAGTGATTAGCACTGTAGCTTCACAGCGCCAGGGTCCCAGGTTCGATTCCCCGCTGGGTCACTGTCTGTGCGGAGTTTGCACGTTCTCCCCGTGTCCGCGTGGGTTTCCTCCGGGTGCTCCGGTTTCCTCCCACAGTCCAAAGACGTGCAGGTTAGGTGGATTGGCCATGCTAAATTACCCGTAGTGTCCATAAGGGTTGGGAGGGGTTATTGGGTTGCGGGGATAAGGTGGAAGTGAGGGATTAATGTGGGTCGGTGCAGACTCGATGGGCCGAATGGCCTCCTTCTGCATTGTATGTTCTATGTAATCTATGTATGCATTGACGTGTGTCATGGATCTTTGATCTCGCCCCCGAAGCATAGTTCTTCTTGTTGAAATTTCCCAAGTTTGTTAATTGCCTTGGGTGTGAACATCATCTTGTTATCTTTTGTATATCGAGAAGTTTTTCTTCTGCACATCTTTCCAAAGGGTCCGAATCTTTTTCAATGAAAACATTCTGCAGAGCTAGCAGGACCCAATCCGCACCTGAGGGCTTTTTGCTTTTTATGACACCACAGAGTACTGGCATGGTTAGATAGCTCCATGTACCTTTTGTTAGGATCCCAGAGAGACTCCCAAACTTGAGAGGATATCGGACCAGATCCCAACATTTGTTAGGATCCCAGACCAGATCCCAACATTTGTTAGGATCCCAGACCAGATCCCAACATTTGTTAGGATCCCAGACCAGATCCCAACATTTGTTAGGATCCCAGACCAGATCCCAACATTTGTTAGGATCCCAGACCAGATCCCAACATTTGCTAGGATCCCGGACCAGGTCCCAACATTTGTTAGGATAACGGATAAGATCCCTGCAAAACCCTCCTTACTAACATCTGGGGGCTTGTGCCAAAGTTGGGAGAGCTTCTCACAGACTCGTCAAACTACAGCCTGACACAATCACACTCACAGAATCATACCTCACAGACAATGTCCCAGACTCCACCCTCACCATTCCTGGGTATGTCCTGTCTCACCAGCAGGACAGACCCAGCAGAGGGGCCGGCACAGTGGGATACAGTCGGGAGGGAGTTACCCTGGGAGTCCTCAACATCGACTCTGGACCTGTGAGATTTCATGGCTTCGCATTAAACATGGGCAAAGAAACTGCCAGTTGATTACCACATACCATCCCCCCCCCCCTCCCCCACCGCTCCCCGCCCCCCCCTCGCCCACCACCAGCTGATGAATCAATCCTCCTCCATGTTGAACACCACTTGGAGGAAGCACTGAGGGTGGCAAGGACACAGAATATGCTCTGGGTGGGGATTTCAATGTCCGTCACCAAGAGTGGCTCGGTGATACCACCACAGACCGAGCTGGCCGGGTCCTAAAGGACAGAGCTGCTAGACTGGGACTGCAGCAGGTGGTGAGGGAACCAACAAGAGGAAAAACATACTTGACCTCACCCTCACCAACCTGCCTGCTGCAGCTGCATCTGTCCCTGACAGCATCGGTCAGAGTGACCACCGCACAGTCCTTGTGGAGACAATGTCCCGTCTTCACGTTGAGGATACCCTCCATCGTGTTGTGTGGCACTACCCCGTGTGAAATGGGATAGATTTCAAACAGATCGAGCAACTCCAGACTGGGCCTCCAGGAGGCTGTGGGCCATCAGCAGCAGCAGAATTGTATCACCCACAATCTGTAACCTCCTGGCCCGGCATATCCCCCACTCCCCCATTACCACCCAGCCAGGGGGTCAACCCTGGTTCAATGGAGAGTGCAGGAGAGCGTGCCAGGAGCAACACCAGGCAGACCGAACAATGAAGTGTCGACCTAGTGAAGCTACAACACGGGACTCCTTGTTCCAAACAGCACAAGCAGCAAGTAACAGACAGAGCTGAGCGATTCCACAACGAACACATCAGATCTGAGCTCTGCAGTCCTGCCACATCCAGCTGTGAATGGTGGTGGACAATTAAACAACTCACTGGAGGGGGAGGTTCCACAAATATCCCTGTGGTTAACCACTGTTGCACCTGTATTTGGTGATGTACGGTAAGCCACAATGCTCGCTGTAGACGAGACACTGCCCTTCCAAGTAGAAAGCGACGCATCAGACGTCGCCCTTGCCCCTACCCTCAATCAGGCAGGCAAACCCGTGGCATTCTCTTCCCGCACCCTTCATGCCTCAGATATTCGGCACTCATCCGTCGAAAAGGAAGCCCAAGCTATCGTTGAAGCTGTGCGGCATTGGAGGCATTACCTGGCTGGTAAGAGATTCACTCTCCTTACGGACCAATGGTCGGTAGCCTTCATGTTCAACAACACACAGCGGGGCAAGATCAAAAATGATAAAATCTTGCGGTGGAGAATCGAGCTCTCCACCTATAATTACGAGATTTTGTATCGCCCCAGCAAACTCAGCAAACCTCCAGACGCCCTATCACAAGGTACATGTGCCAGCGCACAGGTACATAAGAACATAAGAACTAGGAGCAGGAGTAGGCCATCTGGCCCCTCGAGCCTGCTCCACCATTCAATGAGATCATGGCTGATCTTTTGTGGACTCAGCTCCACTTTCCGGCCCGAACACCATAACCCTTTATTCCTTTATTCTTCAAAAAACTATCTATCTTTATCTTAAAAACATTTAATGAAGGAGCCTCTACTGCTTCACTGGGCAAGGAATTCCATAGATTCACAACCCTTTGGGTGAGGAAGTTCCTCCTAAACTCAGTCCTAAATCTACTTCCCCTTATTTTGAGGCTATGCCCCCTAGTTCTGCTTTCACCCGCCAGTGGAAACAACCTGCCCGCATCTATCCTATCTATTCCCTTCATAATTTTATATGTTTCTATAAGATCCCCCTCATCCTTCTAAATTCCAATGAGTACAGTCCCAGTCTACTCAACCTCTCCTCGTAATCCAATCCCTTCAGCTCTGGGATTAACCTAGCGAATCTCCTCTGCACACCCTCCAGTGCCAGTACGTCCTTTCTCAAGTAAGGAGACCAAAACTGAACACAATACTCCAGGTGTGGCCTCACTAACACCTTATACAATTGCAGCATAACCTCCCTAGTCTTAAACTCCATCCCTCTAGTAATGAAGGACAAAATTCCATTTGCCTTCTTAATCACCTGTTGCACCTGTAAACCAACTTTTTGCGACTCATGCACTAGCACACCCAGGTCTCTCTGCACAGCAGCATGTTTTAATATTTTATCATTTAAATAATAATCCCTTTGGCTGTTATTCCTACCAAAATGGATAACCTCACATTTGTCAACATTGTATTCCATCTGCCAGACCCTAGCCCATTCACTTAGCCTATCCAAATCCCTCTGCAGACTTCCAGTATCCTCTGCACTTTTTGCTTTACCACTTATCTTAGTGTCGTCTGCAAATTTGGACACATTGCCCTTGGTCCCCAACTCCAAATCATCTATGTAAATTGTGAACAGTTGTGGGCCCAACACTGATCCCTGAGGGACACCACTAGCTACTGATTGCCAACCAGAGAAACACCCATTAATCCCCACTCTTTGCTTTCTATTAATTAACCAATCCTCTATCCATGCTACTACTTTCCCCTTAATGCCATGCATCTTTATCTTATGCAGTAACCTTTTGTGTGGCACCTTGTCAAAGGCTTTCTGGAAATCCAGATATACCACATCCATTGGTTCCCCGTTATCTACCGCACTGTTAATGTCCTCAAAAAATTCCACTAAATTAGTGAGGCACGACCAGCCCTTTATGAACCCATGCTGCATCTGCCCAATGGGACAATATCCATCCAGATGCCTCGCTATTTCTTCCTTGATGATAGATTCCAGCATCTTCCCTACTACCGAAGTTAAGCTCACTGGCCTATAATTACCCGCTTTCTGCCTACCTCCTTTTTTAAACAGTGGTGTCACGTTTGCTAATTTCCAATCCGCCGGGACCACCCCAGAGTCTAGTGAATTTTGGTAAATTATCACTAATGCATTTGCAATTTCCCTAGCCATCTCTTTTAGCACTCTGGGATGCATTCCATCAGGACCAGGAGACTTGTCTACCTTTAGCCCCATTAGCTTGCCCATCACTACCTCCTTGGTGATAACAATCCTCTCAAGGTCCTCACCTGTCATAGGTAGACCGACTCCGGGCCCTGCACAACAGTCTTTGTCACCCAGGAGTCACACGGTTGTACCACTTCATTAAGGCACAAAATCTGCCCTACTCCTTCGATGAAGTAAGGACAATCACCAGGGACTGCCAGGTCTGTGCGGAGTGCAAGCCGCACTTCTACCGGCCGGACCGCGCGCGCCGGGTGAAGGCCTCCCGTCCCTTTGAACGCCTCAGCATGGATTTCAAAGGCCTCCTCCCTCCACCGACTGTCACACATATTTTCTCAGTGTGATCGACGAATACTCCAGATTCCCCTTTGTCATCTGAAGCCCCGACATGCGTCTGCCACCATCATTAAGGACCTCAACACCATCTTCGCTCTGTTCGGTTTCCCCGCCTACATCCACAGTGACAGGATCCTCATTCATGAGTGATGAGCTGCGTCAGTTCCTGCTCAGCAGGGGCATCGCCTACAGCAGAACAACAAGCTACAACCCCCGGGGAAACGGACAGGTAGAAAGGGAGAATGGGACGGTATGGACAGCCGTCCAGCTGGCCCTACAGTCCAGAACCCTCCCGGCCTCCTGCTGGCAGGCGGTCCTCCCTGATGCACTCCACTCCATTCGCTCATTACTCTGCACTGCCACTAACAATACACCCCATGAACGTCTTTTTGCCTTCCCCAGGAAGTTCACATCCGGGGTGTCGCTCCCGACCTGGCTCGCAGCTCCGGGAACCGTGCTTCTCCGTAAGCACGTCCGACTCCACAAGGCGAACCCGTTGGTGGAGAGGGTGCACTTGCTCCACGCAAACCCCCAGTACGCCTACGTGGCGTTCCCCGACGGCCGCCAAGATACCGTCTCCCTCAGGGACCTGGCACCAGCAGGTTCCACACATACACCCCCTCCGCCCCCGGCGCCACCCTCCCCTCTCCCGTCGCTCCCAACAGCACCCTCCCCAGGACCATCTGTCCCCCCCTGCCCACGCCCAACTATGAAGAGAATTTCAGCATGCTCCAGGAGTCACCATCGATCAGATCAGCACCAACATCGCCGCCACCACGGTGTCGCTCCCAGAGGAACATCAAGCCCCCGGACTGGCTAAATCTCTAACCGGTCCACCGGACATCAAAGGACATTTGTTTGCTCAAATCTTGAAAATATTAACTCATTGTTGTATATAGTTATCCACCGCCCCAGCCGGACTCAATTTTTAACAGGGGGTGAATGTGGTAAACCACTGTTGCACCTGTATTAGGTGACTTTTGGTAGGCCTGTACTACAGGTTCGCCGGTAGTCCCTGCCTGCTGGCTCCGCCCAGGAGGCGGGGTATAAATATGCATGTCCTCCAGCCAGCAACCATTTCGCCAGCTGCTGCGGGAGGCCACACATCTGATAGTAATAAAGCCTCAGTTGGATTCAACTATCGTCTTTTGTCCAATTGATCATGCCTCAATCCCCAGCCTCAATGATGGAGGAGCCCAGCAAATCTGTGCAAAAGGCAAGGCTGAGGCATTCATAACATCTTCAGCCAGAAGTGCCGAGTGGATGATCCATCTCGGTCTCCTCCGGGAGTCCCCAGCATCACAGATGCCAGTCTTCAGCCAATACGATTCACTCCACATAATATCAAGAAACGGCTGAAGGCACTGGATACTGCAAAGGCTCTGGGCCCTGACAATATTCCGGCAATAATACTGAAGAGCTGTGCTCCAGAACTTGCCGTACTGCTAGCCAAGCTGTTCCAGTACAGCTACAACACTGGCATCGACCTGGCAGTGTGGAGAACAGCACAGGGATCTCATAGAAACATAAAATTCTAACAGGATTATAATAATCATAATCTTTATTAGTGTCACAAGTAGGCTCACATTAACACTGCAATGAAGTTACTGTAAAAAGCTCCTAGTCGCCACACTCCGGCGCCTGTTCGGGTCACAGAGGGAGAATTCAGAATGTCCAATTCACCTAACAGCACGTCTTTCGGGACTTGTGGGAGGAAACCGGAGCACCCGGGGGAAACCCACGCAGACACGGGGAGAACGTGCAGTCTCCGTACAGACAGTGACCCAGCTGGGAATCGAACCTGGGACCCTGGCGCTGTGAAGCAACAGTGCTAACCACTGTGTTACCGTGCCGCCCATAAACAATTGCACCCAGCGTCGGCTTCAAACCCAAGACACTGAGATAACCAAGTCCCGGTGTGTCCTGTACACGAGAAACAGGACAAATCCAACCCAGCCAATTACCGTCCTGTCCGTCTACTCTCCATCATCAGCAAAGTGATGGAAGGAGTCAGCAACAGTGCTGTCAAGCGGCACTTACTCAGCAATAACCTGCTCACGGACACTCAGTTTGGGTTCCGCCAGGGTCACTCAGCTCCTGACCTCATTACAGCCTTGGTTCAAACACGGACAAAAGAGCTGAATGCCAGAGGTGAGGTGAGAGTGACTGCTCTCGACATCAAGGCAGCGTTTGACCGAGTGTGGCATCAAGGAGCCCGAGCTAAACTGGAATCCATAAGACCATAAGACATAGGAGCAGAATTAGGCCACTCGGCCCATCGAGTCTGCTCCGCCATTCAATCATGGCTGATATTTTCTCATCCCCATTCTCCTGCCTTCTCCCCATGAGTCGATGGGAATCAGGGGGAAAACTCTCCGCTGGTTGGAATCACACTTGGCACAAAGGAAGGTGGTTGTGGTGGTTGGAGGTCAATCATCTCAGCTCCAGGACATCACTGCAGGAGCTCCTCAGGGTAGTGTCCTCGGCCCAACCATCATCAGTTGTTAGACGTTTTAGTTGCTGTGATATGAAGAGTCTAAAGTTCTGCTCCTTTTTCACAAACACACATTTATTTCAATCCAACAGCCTTTGCACAAAACTCTGACTATACATCACCTGACAGAGGCCACCTGAAGCCCCTTTACATATCAGTGTCAATTAATGGATACTTAACATAAATGAGACAACTAATTGCAATGTCTCTTAACCCATTGCTTAACAGTCTCCCCTTCCTTGGAGAAAAAAAATAAATTAGATGAAAACAAAATTTCAAGAAAGCCAAAAACACACACATGATTTCCCCCCCCTTTTTTTTTTTGTTTGGACGAGAAAGAAAAAGAAACAGTCACAGAAACAAGCGCCCTTCATTAACAATATCCAAAAGTTTTCGTGAACTCGCCCCTCTTTTTGTAAAACAGTCTGACAGTTGATAGCTCCTGTTGACCCATTTAATTTTTGTTATTTCCCTCTGTCCAACATCTGCTTCAAACTTGCGGTGTCTATCCGTAACCTCTTTTCATTGACACTTTTTGTAGAGTGCACATTTTCCCACAGGGATTTATTGTCAATGTGACAGTCACTAGGTATATTACCCAAATTCCCTAATCCCAAAATTTCTGTCAATATCATACTTATATAAAAAGCCATATCCACCGCCTCTACAAGGCTTAACGTCTCAGCAGCCAAAGTGCTTTTTACCACTCTCCTTATTTTCTTTGTTTCCCACACAAGCGGGCAATATTTACCATTGTTCCCCAAAAGGAAAATTATAAAACCTACTGCACTTGAAACCCCATCACATAAATTTGCGTAGGACGCATCACTATAAACTATGAGTTTCAAGTTCCAAAGGTCATCTAAAACCGGGAACTTCAAAACACACTCCTGCATATTTAGTCTGGCCAACGCTTTATTTGCTCTTATTATGTCTTCCACTTTGGGATCATTCATTTTTATACTCAACTCCAAGACATCAAAACTCACGTCCGGTCTAGTCTGTCTACCTAACCAGTTCAGTTGCCCAATTAAACTTCGCAGTTGCTCTTTTTCTATCTTTGAAACCATTGCATCTTTTTGTGAAACTCGGCCATGACTAATTGCTATTGGGCTGATGCTTTCCAAATAAGATTGCTGACGTAAAGTTGCCCCTAACTTAGTCTGTCCAATTTCCAGTCCAATATATTTCAATGCACCGGAAGCCTGACTTCCAACCCTGAATTCTTTCCTCAAACCAGAGATTACAATAGCTTCAAAATCACTAGTCCCACCCCACAAAAAAATCATCGACATGCATCATAAAGATGCCAGAAATATTTCCTTTATAGTGCCAATAAAACATTGCAGGATCTGCTTTCAACTGGCAACAGACTAACTTTAACAAAACTGACCTTACTGAAAAATACCAGGCTCTAGATGCATCATTTAATCCATGTACACATTTGTTCAACTTCCAGAGTACCCCTTCTGTGTTAGCTGGAGAAAAATGTCTTTCTGGAACTGATGTCCCTGCAAAAAGGCAGCTTTTATATCTATAGATTTGCATTCCCATGCCTTTGTGGCTAATAGAGCCAAGAAGATCTTTAAAATAACCTTTCCTGCTGTAGGTGAATCTACCCTTAAATCCTGATCTTCTAAGTTTTCTTCAAATCCCCTTGCCACAAGCCTGGCCTTTGCCTTATAAGTTCCATCCGGAAGAACCTTTTCTGTGCAAATCCATCTGTGAGATACAGCTCTTTGTTCCCTATCCAGTACTTCTGTGTATACCCCAAATTCACTCCAACTATGCAATTCTTGCTGTTTAGCTTCTTTGATAACTTTTTCATCTAATTTATTTGAAGCCTCCAAAATCTCACGTGCATGTGGGCTTCTACTCCTATTAGTATTCGTAGTCTTACTCATGTTCCGAGATCTTGATAAACTACGTCCCCTCTCCCGCCTGGTATCTCGTTCCGTACTGCTACTGCTTGATCTTTCCCTTCTGCTGTGGAATGTCCTTTCAATAGTTCTCGACCTTTTCCTGCGGACCTGGTCACTATCCGATGTACTATCTGAACTGGCACTGCGTTTCTGTGCCCTCCATTTTTGAACTTTGTTTTCCCAATCCATTGTCTTGACTCCTTCCCCTGAATGCTGTACATTCAACCAATGTTTATAATTTCCAGTGGCCTTCCCTGCTCTACTAATAACATGATGTGGAGATGCCGGCGTTGGACTGGGGTGAGCACAGTACGAAGTCTTACAACACCAGGTTAAAGTCCAAGAGGTTTGTTTCGATGTCACTAGCTTTCGGAGCACTGCTCCTTCCTCAGGTGAATGAAGAGGTATGTTCCAGTAACATATATATAGACAGATTCAAAGATGCCAAACAATGCTTGGAATGTGAGCATTAGCAGGTGATTAAATCTTTACAGATCCAGAGATGGGGTAACCCCAGGTTAAAGAGGTGTGAATTGTATCAAGCCAGGACAGTTGATAGGATTTCGCAGGCCAGATGGTAGGGGATGAATGTAATGCGACATGAATCCCAGGTCCCGGTTGAGGCCGCACTCATGTGTATCTTACATATTCTGCCTTATTGCAGGCTGACCTACTTGGGACATCAGAGCCATCGGAATCGAATGTTTCCCCAGAAACCTTTGTAAAGCTTTTGTCATCTGTTCGAATAAGGTATCCTTATCAGTAAACTGAACTCCTGTCAAAACCAGCAGCCTATCCATGTTGCTCACTCTAGCACATTTAAAGGCCAACAGAGACTCTGGAAATTCCAGGTTGTGTTTCTGCAGCCTTTTATATAGTCTGCCAAGTTCCATTATATAGTCTTCCATGGAGATATCCTCCATTTTCCGGAACTTATCAAAATCCGTCCATGCTTCATATGCACTTAACAAGTCATCTTTCTTATAAATCAGCAAATCCCTACAGTGCAGATGGAGGCCATTTGGCCCATCGGGTCTCCACCGACCCTCTGAAAGAGCACACACCTGAGTCTGCTCTCCCTCCCTCCCCCCCCCCCTCCCATCCTGTAACCTGTCATAATATCCACGCATGTATATAATGAAGTGCAGACAGGCAGTGATTGACACACAGGATGACCAGTAAGCACACAGTACAGTGCAGCCAATCACCAGACAGGACACCACCACTATAAAGCCAGAGGGCACTAGGTTTCCCGCTCCCTCGGGACCCAGCCACTGAGACAGTCAGAGTCCACGAGCTAGCACAGTGCAAACACCATGCGGTAGCTAGTAAGTCTGGTCAGGCTAGTACAAGGTCTCCAGTCAGGTCAGTGTAGTGTCGATCCACAGTTAATTATGTATGTTAGTTCTTTCGTTCAATAAAACCGTGTTGGATCTTCTGCAGTGTTAGACGTCTGTTACTCGCATCGCTGCATCAAGTGCAGTCCACAGCGAACCGAGCTGCCTAACACATCATGGTGCTACGGAGTGATACTGAAAATTGACGGACCTACCTCGAGTGAATCAGCATTGACCAGCAAGCAGCCATCCGGTGAAATGGAAAACATCCAGCCCCCTCCGCAGCTCCGCATCTCCGGCAACCTCGGCGCAAATCGTAAGCTCTTCAAGCAAAATTTCCTCTGGTACATCGAGGCCTCCGACCTCGAAGCAGCATCGGATGCCAGGAAGATCGCGCTATTTCTCTCCACCGCGGGGGACCACGCCATCCACATCTACATCTCCCTCACATTCGCTGATTCAAAACAGTCCTGCTGAAGTTTGACAGCCTCTGAGGTAAATGAGAGCTTTGAACGGTACGTTTTCCAGCAGAGGCTTCAGGGTAAGGATGAACCTTTTCAGTCCTTCGCCACCCATCTCCGCATCCTAGCGCAGTCATGTAGCTATGACTCGACGGCTGATTCCATGATCCGGGATCAGATCGTTTTCGGGATCCAGTCCGACTCCCTTCGGCAGCAGCTCCTGAAAGTCAAACAGTTGACCCTCTCTGTCGCTATCGAGACGTGCGTTGTCCATGAGCATGCTAAGAATCGTTACTCACACATCAGGGCGGCAGAAACTGCGAAGCTGGCCTCCCACGAGGCGGAATGGGTGCAGGCCATTGCACAGATGCAGGGCCTGAGCATCGAGGAGAGTGGCCGTTTTGCGCGCTTTTCCCGGGTCCCTGCGCATATGCGCCACGACTGAGTGGACGACGAGCCCGACAGGTGCCTACGTCGACCGACCGCACTGCGCATGCGCGATGGCGCAGGGAACGTGCTGACGTTGGCGTCATGACGTGTCCGAATTGTGGCTCCGCCCATTTAAAGCGGCAATGTCCGGCAAAAGGACACCGGTGTCTACAGTGTGGCAAGCTTGGCCACTATGCAGCCCTTTGCAGATCTGCTCCACCGCTCAGCAGCCAGCGATCCCAGCTGCGGCGCAGAAGTATCCGCTCAATACAACAAGGCATGCCAGATTACGATCCCGACAGCCCAACAGACCCTGATGCTGAGTACCTCAAGTCCCCATACAGGTGTGGTATTATCAGGTATTACAGTACCCAAGAGGCCGAAGACCATTGGTTAAACCTAGGAGTTTACCATTGGCTGTTGGTATGTAGCTCCACCTTGACGAGCGGGGTATAAGAACCGGTGCCATCCCAGCAGCCCTCACTTTCTGTACCGAAGCTGTTGGGGAACAGTTCTAGTCGATTAAAGCCTTCAGTTATGTTACAACCTCATCTTTGAGTTTAATTGATCGTGCATCAACCGGGTGGGCATCATAACTACACATGTGCTGCCTTCCACCACACCTACGCAACGCCTCTCGATCCTCAGTGTGGATCTCGATGACAAGTGGTCTGCTGTCCTCACAGTGAACAAGGCTCGCATCCGGTTCAAACTGTACACCGGCGCATCGGCGAACCTCATCTCCAAATCCGACCTCGACACCATCCGCGCCAAACTAAGCATTCTTCCACCGTCCTGCCAGCTCCTTGACTACAATGGCAACGCCACAGCTGCCAGTGGCTCGTGTCAACTGGGGGTGTCCAATAGGGCGATCAAGGCGACACTGTGGTTTGAAATCGTCGGGCCTGACAGAGCATCTCTGCTCGGTGCTCGTGCCTGCAAACTCCTGAACCTGGTTCAACGCATCCACACCATGTCATCATCACCGACAACGGCTTCGCCCGATGGAAACTTGCAAGCCGACATAGATGACATCATCACGCAGTACCACAGTGTGTTCGACGGAATGGGCACACTCCCAGACCGATACAAGATCCTGCTCAAGCCGAACGCCACCCCTGTAATTCATGCACCACGCCGGGTGCTGGCACCCCTCAAGGATCGTCTGAAGAAGCAATTACAGGACCTCCAAGACCAGGGCATCATATTGAAGGTCACAGAGCCCACAGACTGGGTCAGCTCCATGGTCTGCGTCAAGAAGCCGTCAGGGGAGCTTCGCATTTGCATTGACCCTCAGGATCTAAACCAAAACATCATGCGGGAGCATTACCCGATACCAAAACGAGAAGAGTTGACCAATGAGATGGCTCATGCCAAATTCTTCACTAAGCTCGACGCCTCCAAGGGTTTTTGGCCAAATACAACTGGATGCGTCCAGTCGTAAGCTGTGCACGTTCAACACCCCGTTCGGCCGCTACTGCTATAACCGGAAGCCTTTTGGCATCTTATCTGCCTCCGAAGTATTTCACCGCATCATGGAATAGAGGATGGAGGGCATCGAGGGGGTGTGAGTATACATTGACAATGTCATTATTTGGTCCACATGACCCAGTAACACATTGCTCGCCTCAAGCAGGTATTCCAAAGAATCCATGAACATGGTCTTCAGCTCAACAGGGCCAAGTGCTCATTTGGTCAATCGCAGATCAAATTCCTAGGTGACCACATCTCGCAGCAGGGTGTACGGCCAGACGCCGACAAGGTCTCGGCGGTCAACGCCATGAAGACCCCGGAGGACAAAAAAGGCGGTCCTCCACTTGCTCGGAATGGTCAACTTCCTCGGGAAATTCATTCCCAATATGGCACCCCACACCACGGCCCTCCGCCATCTCGTCAAAAAGTCGATGGAATTCCAGTGGCTGCCCACGCATGAAGAGGAATGGCGTGAGCTGAAAGCAAAACTCACGACAGCCCCGGTCCTGGCGTTCTTCGACCCAACCAAGGAAACCAAGATATCAACTGATGCAAACCAGGACGGCATTGGGGCGGTGCTCCTTCAGCGGGATGACTCCGCGTCCTGGGCTCCAGTGGCGTATGCCTCCAGGGCCATGACGCCCACTGAGCAACGGTACGCCCAGATTGAGAAAGAGTGTGTGGGCCTCCTAACAGGGATAGTCAAGTTCCACGACTATGTTTATGGCCTGCTGAAATTCATGGTAGAGACGGACCATAGGCCTCTAGTCCACATAATCCAGAAGGATTTAAACGACATGACACCTCGGTTACAGCGTATCATAGAATCATCAAATCATAGAATTTACAGTGCAGAAGGAGGCCATTCGGCCCATCGAGTCTGCACCGGCTCTTGGAAAGAGCACCCTACCCAAGGTCAACACCTCCATCCTATCCCCATAACCCAGTAACCCCACCCAACACTAAGGGCAATTTTGGACACTAAGGGCAATTTATCACGGCCAATCCACCTAACCTGCACATCTTTGGACTGTGGGAGGAAACCGGAGCACCCGGAGGAAACCCACGCAGACACGGGGAGGATGTGCAGACTCCGCACAGACAGTGACCCAAGCCGGAATCGAACCTGGGACCCTAGAGCTGTGAAGCAATTTGCCAACCACCATGCTACGGTGCTGCCCAATATTCTTCTATGCGTATTGCTTGCATATTCTTTGCGTATTCTTCTAAAGCTACGCCACTATGACTTCGAACTGGCCCACACGCCAGGTAAAGAGATGATCGTTGCAGATGCCCTCTCCAGGTCCATTACCACACCACATGAACAAAGTGACTTCATCTGTCACATAGAAGCCCAAGTGCAGTTGTGTGCCTCGAACCTTCTGGCCTCCGACGAACGGGTGGTCCAAATTCGTGAGGAGACGGCCAAGGATCCTCTGCTGCAGTGCGTGATGCAGCCCCTCAGCAATGGCTGGCAGAAGGGACAATGTCCCCAGTTCTATAACATAAAAGACGACCTGACGGTGGTGGAGGGAATCCTTCTGAAGCTCGACAGAATCGTAATTCCTCAGAGCATGCGGGCTATGGTGCTGGGCCAACTCCATGAGGGTCACCTTGGGGTCAAGAAATGCCGACGCAGAGCTCGGGAGGCGGTCTATTGGTCGGGCATCAGCCAGGACATTGCCGACACAGTCCTCAGCTGCCCTACCTGTCAGAAGTTTCGACCAGCTCAACCCAAGGAAACACTGCAACAGCACGAGATTGTGACCTCTCCGTGGTCCACAGTAGGCGTAGACCTTTTCCACGCCAAGGGGCGTGACTACGTACTCCTGGTCGACTACTTCTCCAGTTACCCAGAAGTGGTGAAACTGTCCGACCTCACATCGAAGGCGGTAATCAAAGCCTGCAAAGTTCGCCAGGCATGGGATTCCGCTCACGGTAATGAGCGACAACGGTCCTCGCTTTTACAGCCAGGAATGGTCTAACTTTGCACAGTCCTACAACTTCCGTCACGTTACCTCCAGTCCCTACTCCCCGCAGTCAAACGGGAAGGCCGAAAAAGGGGTCCACATTGTAAAGCGGTTGCTGTGCAAAGCTGCAGATTCAGGCTCCGACTTCAACCTGGCGATGCTGGCGTACAGGCCAACCCCACTGTCCACTGGATTGTCTCCAGCCCAGATGCTCATGAATCGCACTCTGAGGACCACAGTTCCAGCCATCCATGTTCCAGACCTTGACCACCGCACGGTCTTACAGAAAATGCAGCAGTCACGGGCCCAACAGAAAGCCACATACGATGCCCATGCCACGGATCTGCCCGAGCTGCCCCCAACTGATCATGTTCACGTCCAGTTGCCTGAGGGCGGCTGGTCAGCCACAGCTGTTGTGCTCAAACAAGTGGCCCTAAGATCGTTCCTTGTCCGCATGGCTGATGGCTCCCTGCTACGGCGCAACAGACGGGCACTGCGAAGAGTTCCACGCCCGCTACCTGACCAGCGTGCCCCGCCGCCTACGATGCTTCCTCCGGACGTACCCGACCACGAGGCCACCGATCTACTAGCGATCCTGCCAGTCCACGTGCCCACTGCGATGCCAGCGATCCTGCCTCTCCAAGCACAGGCGGCTCCAAATCTGCCTCTGCGGCGATCAACAAGAATTTGTCGCCCACCACAAAAACTAAATCTATAGACTGAGCTTTTGTACTTTTTGTGACTTCACCAATTGGACCTCTGTAAATATCGTTTTGTTTGCATTTATCTGCACTATCGCAACCTTCCTATGTATAAATGTTCGTTTAGACATCTTTCTGTATATAGTCAGGCACATATATATATATATATATATTTATCAGCATCCATACCTTAGTATGTATTTCTTTTTTAAAAAGGGGGGAGATGTCATAATATCCACGCATGTATATAATGAAGTGCAGACAGGCAGTGATTGACACACAGGATGACCAGTGAGCCCACGGCACGGTGCAGCCAATCACCAGACAGGACACCACCACTATAAAGCCAGAGGGCACTAGGTTTCCCGCTCTCTCGGGACCCAGCCACTGAGACAGTCAGAGTCCACGAGCTAGCACAGTGCAAACACCATGCGGTCGCTAGTAAGTCTGGTCAGGCTAGTACAAGGTCTCCAGTCAGGTCAGTGTAGTGTCGACCCACAGTTAAATATGTATGTTAGTTCTTTCGTTCAATAAAACCGTGTTGGATCTTCTGCAGTGTTAGACGTCTGTTACTCGCATCGCTGCATCAAGTGCAGTCCCCACCGAACCGACCTGCCTAACACATCATAACCCAATAACCCCACCCAACCTGTTAGACATCTTTTAGTTGTGCCTCACGAACCTTATTGAGTTCTTTGAGAAGGTTACCAAACAGGTGGATGAGGGTAAAGCAGTTGATGTGGTGTATATGGATTTCAGTAAAGCGTTTGATAAGGTTCCCCACGGTAGGCTACTGCAGAAAATACGGAGGCATGGGATTCAGGGAGATTTAGCAGTTTGGATCAGAAATTGGCTAGCTGGAAGAAGACAAAGGGTGGTGGTTGATGGGAAATGTTCAGACTGGAGTCCAGTTACTAGTGGTGTACCACAAGGATCTGTTTTGGGGCCACTGCTGTTTGTCATTTTTATAAATGACCTGGAGGAAGGCGTAGAAGGATGGGTGAGTAAATTTGCAGATGACACTAAAGTCGGTGAAGTTGTGGACAGTGCTGAAGGATGTTACAAGTTACAGAGGGACATAGATAAGCTGCAGCGCTGGGCTGAGAGGTGGCAAATGGAGTTTAATGCAGAAAAGTGTGAGGTGATTCATTTTGGAAGGAATAACAGGAAGACAGAGTACTGGGCTAATGGTAAGATTTTTGGCAGTGCGGATGAGCAGAGAGATCTCGGTGTCCCTAAAAGTTGCCACCCAGGTTGAGAGGGTTGTTAAGAAGGCGTACGGTGTGTTAGCTTTTATTGGTAGAGGGATTGAGTTTCGGAGCCATGAAGTCATGTTGCAGCTGTACAAAACTCTGGTGCGGCCGCATTTGGAGTATTGCGTACAATTCTGGTCGCCGCATTATAGGAAGGATGTGGAAGCATTGGAAAGGGTGCAGAGGAGATTTACCAGAATGTTGCCTGGTCTGGAGGGAAGATCTTATGAGGAAAGGCTGAAGAACTTGAGGCTGTTTTCGTTAGAGAGAAGAAGTTTAAGAGGTGACTTAATTGAGGCATACAAGATGATCAGAGGATTGGATAGGGTGGACAGTGAGAGCCTTTTTCCTGGTGATGTCTAGCACGAGGGGACATAGCTTTAAATTGAGGGGCGATAGATATAGGACAGATGTCAGAGGTAGGTTCTTTACTCAGAGAGTAGTAAGGGCGTGGAATGCCCTGCCTGCAACAGTAGTGGACTCGCCAACACTAAGGGTATTCAAATGGTCATTGGATGGACATATGGACGATAAGGGAATAGTGTAGATGGGCTTTAGAGTGGTTTCACAGGTCGGCGCAACATCGAGGGCCGAAGGGCCTGTACTGCGCTGTAATGTTCTATGTTCTATGTTCTAAGGACAATTTGCCATGGCCAATCCACCTAACCTGCACATCATTGGACTGTGGGAGGAAACCGGAGCACCCGGAGGAAACCCACGCAGACACGGGGAGGAAGTGCAGACTCCGCACAGACAGTCACCCAAGGCTGGAATTGAAATCGTGACCCTGTCACTGTGAGGCAACAGTGCTAACCACTGTGCTACCGTGCTGTCCGGATCCCTGCCACTGTGAGGCAGCAGTGCTAACCACTGTGCTACTGTGCCATCCAGATCCCTGCCACTGTGAGGCAGCAGTGCTAACCACTGTGCTACCGTGCCACCCAGGTCCCTGGCACTGTGAGGCAGCAGTGCTAACCACTGTACTGCCTGGGTCCCTGGCACTGTGAGGCAACAGTGCTAACCACTGTGCTACCGTGCTGTCCGGATCCCTGCCACTGCGAGGCAGCAGTGCTAACCACTGTGCAACCGTGCCGTCCGGATCCCTGCAACAGCAAGACAGCAGTGCTAACCACTGTGCTGCCTGGGTCCCTGGTGCTGTGAGGCAGCAGTGCTAACCCACTGTGTAATAGAGAGAAACTGTTCCCACTTGTGAGAGGACCGAGAATGAGAGGGTACAGAGTTAAAGTAATTAGTAAAAGGAACAAGAGCAATATGAGGAGAAATGTTTTGACACAATGAGTGGTTAGGATCTGGAATGTACTGTCTGAGAGTGTGGTGGAGGCAGATTCACACAGCGAGTGGTTAGGATCTGGAATGTACTGTCTGAGAGTGTGGTGGAGGCAGATTCACACAGCGAGTGAATAGGATCTGGAATGTACTGTCTCTGAGTGTGGTGGAGGCAGATTCACACAGCGAGCGGTTAGGATCTGGAATGCACTGTCTGAGAGTGTGGTGGAGGCAGATTCACACAGCGAGTGGTTAGGATCTGGAATGTACTGTCTGAGAGTGTGGTGGAGGCAGATTCACACAGCGAGTGAATAGGATCTGGAATGTACTGTCTCTGAGTGTGGTGGAGGCAGATTCACACAGCGAGCGGTTAGGATCTGGAATGCACTGTCTGAGAGTGTGGTGGAGGCAGGTTCACACAGCGAGTGGTTAGGATCTGGAATGCACTGTCTGAGAGTGTGGTGGAGGCAGATTCACACAGTGAGTGGTTAGGATCTGGAATGCACTGTCTGAGAGTGTGGTGGAGGCAGATTCACACAGCGAGTGGTTAGGGTCTGAAATGCACTGTCTGAGAGTGTGGTGGAGGCAGATTCACACAGCGAGTGGTTAGGGTCTGAAATGCACTGTCTGAGAGTGTGGTGGAGGCAGGTTCACACAGCGAGTGGTTAGGATCCGGAATGTTCTGTATGAGAGTGAGAGAGACAGATTCACACAGCGAGTGGTTAGGGTCTGGAATGTACTGTCTGAGAGTGTGGTGGAGGCAGATTCACACAGCGAGTGGTTAGGATCTGGAATGCACTGTCTGAGAGTGTGGTGGAGGCAGATTCACACAGCGAGTGGTTAGGGTCTGGAATGTACTGTCTGAGAGTGTGGTGGAGGCAGATTCACACAGCGAGTGGTTAGGATCTGGAATGCACTGTCTGAGAGTGTGGTGGAGACAGATTCACACAGCGAGTGGTTAGGATCCGGAATGTTCTGTCTGGGAGTGAGAGAGACAGATTCACACAGCGAGTGGTTAGGATCTGGAATGTACTGTCTGAGAGTGTGGTGGAGGCAGGTTCCAGTGAGGCATTGAAAAGGAAATTGGGTTGTTATCTGAAAGAGAAGAATGTGTGAAGTTACTGGGAGATGACAGGGAAATGGCACTCATTGAATTGTTCATTCGGAGAGCTAGTGCAAACACGATGGGCAGAATGGACTCCTCTGCGATAGTCTGTGATCTATATTGTCAGTCCAGACTGAAGAGAGCATGAGAGAGGAGAGAGTAGCCTGTTGGGTCAGACACTAAATATAGGACAGCTCTTAGCTCACTGAACCCACATCCTCTGGAAACATTGCTAAGGACAGTGGCTATATCACGTAACATCAATGTCTCTTACTGCAAGCATGCAATGCTTGTGGTAATGTTAATCGAAGGGGGATGGTTCATTTTCTAGCTTGTGCCCAGTCAAATCAGACAGAGCTTCAGTTTAACCCTTTGAGGGTGAAGTGATATTTTTATTCTCAAAACAGAACCCTCTCCCCACTTTTCCCCTTCAATGAGGGTGCGGACGTTCACTGAGGGACAGTTCTTTAAGGTGCTGGAGTACCACAGTGAGAGTCAGCACCTTCAGGAACTGTGTCCCAGTGAGAGTCAGCACCTACAGGAACTGTGTCCCAGTGAGAGTCAGCACCTTCAGGAACTGTGTCCCAGTGAGAGTCAGCACCTTCAGGAACTGTGTCCCCCAGTGAGAGTCAGCACCTTCAGGAACTGTGTCCCAGTGAGAGTCAGCACCTTCAGGAACTGTGTCCCAGTGAGAGTCAGCACCTTCAGGAACTGTCCCCCAGTGAGAGTCAGCACCATCAGCAACTGTGTCCCAGTGAGAGTCAGCACCTTCAGGAACTGTGTCCCAGTGAGAGTCAGCACCTTCAGGAACTGTGTCCCAGTGAGAGTCAGCACCTTCAGGAACTGTGTCCCCCCAGTGAGAGTCAGCACCTTCAGGAACTGTGTCCCAGTGACAGTCGGCACCTTCAGGAACTGTCCCCCAGTGAGATTCAGCACCTTCAGGAACTGTGGCCCATTGAGAGTCAGCACCTTCAGGGACTGTGTCCCAGTGAGAGTCAGCACCTTCAGGAACTGTGTCCCAGTGAGAGTCAGCACCTTCAGGGACTGTGTCCCAGTGAGAGTCAGCATCTTCAGGAACTGTGTCCCAGTGAGTGTCAGCACCTTCAGGAACTGTGTCCCAATGAGAGTCAGCACCTTCAGGAACTGTCTCCCAGTGAGAGTCAGCACCTTCAGGAACAGACTCCCAGTGAGAGTCAGCACCTTCAGGGACTGTGTCCCAGTGAGAGTCAGCACCTTCAGGAACTGTGTCCCAGTGAGAGTCAGCACCTTCAGGAACTGTCTCCCAGTGAGAGTCAGCACCTTCAGGAACAGACTCCCAGTGAGAGTCAGCACCTTCAGGAACTGTGTCCCTGGGTGAGTCAGCACCTTCAGGAACTGTGTCCCAGTGAGAGGCAGCACTTTCAGGAACTGTGTCCCAGTGAGAGTCAGCACCTTCAGGAACTGTGTCCCAGTGAGAGTCAGCACCTTCAGGAACTGTGTCCCAGTGAGAGTCAGCACCTTCAGGAACTGTCCCCCAGTGAGAGTCAGCACCTTCAGGAACTGTCCCCCAGTGAGAGTCAGCACCTTCTGGAACTGTGTCCCAGTGAGAGTCAGCACCTTCAGGAACTGTCTCCCAGTCAGAGTCAGCACCTTCAGGAACAGACTCCCAGTGAGAGTCAGCACGTTCAGGAACTCTCCCCCAGTGAGAGTCAACACCTTCAGGAACTGTGTCCCAATGAGAGTCAGCACCTACAGGAACTGTGTCCCAGTGAGAGTCAGCACCTTCAGGAAATGTCCCCCAGTGAGAGTCAGCACCTTCAGGAACAGACTCCCAGTGAGAGTCAGCAACTTCAGGAACTGTCCCCCAGTGAGAGTCAGCACCTTCAGCAACTGTGTCCCAGTGAGAGTCAGCACCTTCAGGAACTGTGTCCCAATGAGAGTCAGCACCTTCAGGAACTGTATCCCAGTGAGAGTCAGCACCTTCAGGAACAGACTCCCAGTGAGAGTCAGCACGTTCAGGAACTCTCCCCCAGTGAGAGTCAGCACCTTCAGGAACTGTGTCCCAGTGAGAGTCAGTACCTTCAGGAACTGTCTCCCAGTGAGAGTCAGCACCTTCAGGAACTGTCCCCCAGTGAGAGTCAGTACCTTCAGGAACTGTCTCCCAGTGAGAGTCAGCACCTTCAGGAACTGTCCCCCAGTGAGAGTCAGCATCTTCAGGAACTGTGTCCCAGTGAGAGTCAGCACCTTCAGGGACAGTGTCCCAGTGAGAGTCAGCACCTTCAGGGACTGTGTCCCAGTGAGAGTCAGCACCTTTAGGAACTGTGTCCGAGTGAGAGACAGCACCTTCAGGAACTGTGTCCCCCGTGAGAGTCAGCACCTTCAGGAACTGTGTCCCAGTGAGAGTCAGCACCTTCAGGAACTGTCCCCCAGTGAGAGTCAGCACCTTCAGGAACTGTCCCACAGTGAGAGTCAGCACCTTCAGGAACTGTCTCCCAGTGAGTGTCAGCACCTTCAGGAACTGTGTCCCAGTGAGAGTCAGCACCTTCAGGGACTGTGTCCCAGTGAGAGTCAGTACCTTCAGGAACTGTGTCCCAGTGAGAGTCAGCACCTTCAGGAACTGTCCCCCAGTGAGAGGCAGCACCTTCAGGAACTGTGTCCCAGTGAGAGTCAGCACCTTCAGGAACTGTGTCCCAGTGAGAGTCAGCACCTTCAGGAACTGTCCCCCAGTGAGAGGCAGCACCTTCAGGAACTGTGTCCCAGTGAGAGTCAGCACCTTCAGGAACTGTCCCCCAGTGAGAGTCAGCACCTTCAGGAACTGTGTCCCAGTGAGAGTCAGCACCTTCAGGAACTGTCCCCCAGTGAGAGTCAGCACCTTCAGGAACTGTCCCCCAGTGAGAGTCAGCACCTACAGGAACTGTCCCCCAGTGAGAGTCAGCACCTTCAGGAACTGTGTCCCAGTGAGAGTCAGCACCTTCAGGAACTGTCCCCCAGTGAGAGTCAGCACCTTCAGGAACTGTGTCCCAGTGAGAGTCAGCACCTTCAGGAATTGTGTCCCAGTGAGAGGCAGCACCTTCAGGAACTGTGTCCCAGTGAGAGTCAGCACCTTCAGGAATTGTGTCCGAGTGAGAGGCAGCACCTTCAGGAACTGTGTCCCAGTGAGAGTCAGCACCTTCAGGAACTGTCCCCCAGTGAGAGTCAGCACCTTCAGGAACTGTCCCCCCAGTGAGAGTCAGCACCTTCAGGAACTGTCCCCCCAGTGAGAGTCAGCACCTTCAGGAACTGCCCCCCAGTGAGAGTCAGCACCTTCAGGAACTGTGTCCCAGTGAGAGTCAGCACCTTCAGGAATTGTGTCCCAGTGAGAGTCAACACCTTCAGGAACTGTGTCCCAGTGAGAGTCAGCACCTTCAGGAACTGTCCCCCAGTGAGAGTCAGCACCTTCAGGAACTGTGTCCCAGTGAGAGTCAGCACCTTCAGGAATTGTGTCCCAGTGAGAGTCAGCACCTTCAGGAACTGTCCCCCAGTGAGAGTCAGCACCTTCAGGAACTGTCCCCCAGTGAGAGTCAGCACCTTCAGGAACTGTCCCCCAGTGAGAGTCAGCACCTTCAGCAATTGTGTCCCAGTGAGAGTCAGCACCTTCAGGAATTGTGTCCCAGTGAGTGTCAGCACCTTCAGGAATTGTGTCCCAGTGAGAGTCAGCACCTTCAGGAACTGTGTCCCAGTGAGAGTCAGCACCTTCAGGAACTGTGTCCCAGTGAGAGTCAGCACCTTCAGGGACTGTGTCCCAGTGAGAGTCAGCACCTTCAGGAACTGTCCCCCAGTGAGAGTCAGCACCTTCAGGAACTCTCCCCCAGTGAGAGTCAGCACCTTCAGGAACTGTCCCCCAGTGAGAGTCAGCACCTTCAGGAACTGTCCCACAGTGAGAGTCAGCACCTTCAGGAACTGTGTCCCAGTGAGAGTCAGCACCTTCAGGAACTGTGTCCCAGTGAGAGTCAGCACCTTCAGGGACTGTCCCCCAGTGAGAGTCAGCACCTTCAGGGACTGTGTCCCAGTGAGAGTCAGCACCTTCAGGGACTGTGTCCCAGTGAGAGTCACCACCTTCAGGAACTGTGTCCCAGTGAGAGTCAGCACCTTCAGGGACTGTCCCCCAGTGAGAGTCAGCACCTTCAGGAACTGTGTCCCAGTGAGAGTCAGCACCTTCAGGAACTGTGTCCCAGTGAGAGTCAGCACCTTCAGGAACTGTGTCCCAGTGAGAGTCAGCACCTTCAGGGACTGTGTCCCAGTGAGAGTCAGCACCTTCAGGGACTGTGTCCCAGTGAGAGTCAGCACCTTCAGGGACTGTCCCCCAGTGAGAGTCACCACCTTCAGGAACTGTGTCCCAGTGAGAGTCAGCACCTTCAGGAACTGTCCCCCAGTGAGAGTCAGCACCTTCAGGAACTGTGTCCCAGTGAGAGTCAGCACCTTCAGGAACTGTGTCCCAGTGAGAGTCAGCACCTTCAGGAACTGCCCCCAGTGAGAGTCAGCACCTTCAGGAACTGCCCCCAGTGAGAGTCAGCACCTTCAGGAACTGTGTCCCAGTGAGAGTCAGCACCTTCAGGAACTGTGTCCCAGTGAGAGTCAGCACCTTCAGGAACTGATCCCAGTGAGAGTCAGCACCTTCAGGAACTGTCCCCCAGTGAGAGTCAGCACCTTCAGGAACTGTGTCCCAGTGAGAGTCTGCACCTTCAGGAACTGTCCCCCAGTGAGAGTCAGCACCTTCAGGAACTGTGTCCCAGTGAGAGTCAGCACCTTCAGGAACTGTCCCCCAGTGAGAGTCAGCACCTTCAGGAACTGTCCCCCAGTGAGAGTCAGCACCTTCAGGAACTGCCCCCCAGTGAGAGTCAGCACCTTCAGGAACTGTGTCCCAGTGAGAGTCAGCACCTTCAGGAACTGTCCCCCAGTGAGAGTCAGCACCTTCAGGAACTGTGTCCCAGTGAGGGTCAGCACCTTCAGGAACTGTGTCCCAGTGAGAGTCAGCACCTTCAGGAACTGTCCCCCAGTGAGAGTCTGCACCTTCAGGAACTGTCCCCCAGTGAGAGTCAGCACCTTCAGGAACTGTCCCCCAGTGAGAGTCAGCACCTTCAGGAACTGTCCCCCAGTGAGAGTCAGCACCTTCAGGAACTGTCCCCCAGTGAGAGTCAGCACCTTCAGGAACTGTCCCCCAGTGAGAGTCAGCACCTTCAGGAACTGTCCCCCAGTGAGAGTCAGCACCTTCAGGAACTGTCCCCCAGTGAGAGTCAGCACCTTCATGAACTGTCCCCCAGTGAGAGTCAGCACCTTCATGAACTGTGTCCCAGTGAGAGTCAGCACCTTCAGGAACTGTGTCCCAGTGAGAGTCAGCACCTTCAGGAACTGTGTCCCAGTGAGAGTCAGCACCTTCAGGAATTGTGTCCCAGTGAGAGTCAGCACCTTCAGGAACTGTGTCCCAGTGAGAGTCAGCACTTTCAGGAACTGTGTCCCAGTGAGAGTCAGCACCTTCAGGGACTGTGTCCCAGTGAGAGTCAGCACCTTCAGGAACTGTCCCCCAGTGAGAGTCAGCACCTTCAGGAACTCTCCCCCAGTGAGAGTCAGCACCTTCAGGAACTGTCCCCCAGTGAGAGTCAGCACCTTCAGGAACTGTCCCACAGTGAGAGTCAGCACCTTCAGGAACTGTGTCCCAGTGAGAGTCAGCACCTTCAGGAACTGTGTCCCAGTGAGAGTCAGCACCTTCAGGGACTGTCCCCCAGTGAGAGTCAGCACCTTCAGGGACTGTGTCCCAGTGAGAGTCAGCACCTTCAGGGACTGTCCCCCAGTGAGAGTCACCACCTTCAGGAACTGTGTCCCAGTGAGAGTCAGCACCTTCAGGGACTGTCCCCCAGTGAGAGTCAGCACCTTCAGGAACTGTGTCCCAGTGAGAGTCAGCACCTTCAGGAACTGTGTCCCAGTGAGAGTCAGCACCTTCAGGAACTGTGCCCCAGTGAGAGTCAGCACCTTCAGGGACTGTGTCCCAGTGAGAGTCAGCACCTTCAGGGACTGTGTCCCAGTGAGAGTCAGCACCTTCAGGGACTGTCCCCCAGTGAGAGTCACCACCTTCAGGAACTGTGTCCCAGTGAGAGTCAGCACCTTCAGGAACTGTCCCCCAGTGAGAGTCAGCACCTTCAGGAACTGTGTCCCAGTGAGAGTCAGCACCTTCAGGAACTGTGTCCCAGTGAGAGTCAGCACCTTCAGGAACTGCCCCCAGTGAGAGTCAGCACCTTCAGGAACTGCCCCCAGTGAGAGTCAGCACCTTCAGGAACTGTGTCCCAGTGAGAGTCAGCACCTTCAGGAACTGTGTCCCAGTGAGAGTCAGCACCTTCAGGAACTGATCCCAGTGAGAGTCAGCACCTTCAGGAACTGTCCCCCAGTGAGAGTCAGCACCTTCAGGAACTGTGTCCCAGTGAGAGTCTGCACCTTCAGGAACTGTCCCCCAGTGAGAGTCAGCACCTTCAGGAACTGTGTCCCAGTGAGAGTCAGCACCTTCAGGAACTGTCCCCCAGTGAGAGTCAGCACCTTCAGGAACTGTCCCCCAGTGAGAGTCAGCACCTTCAGGAACTGTGTCCCAGTGAGAGTCAGCACCTTCAGGAACTGTGTCCCAGTGAGAGTCAGCACCTTCAGGAACTGTCCGCCAGTGAGAGTCAGCACCTTCAGGAACTGTGTCCCAGTGAGGGTCAGCACCTTCAGGAACTGTGTCCCAGTGAGAGTCAGCACCTTCAGGAACTGTCCCCCAGTGAGAGTCTGCACCTTCAGGAACTGTCCCCCAGTGAGAGTCAGCACCTTCAGGAACTGTCCCCCAGTGAGAGTCAGCATATTCAGGAACTGTCCCCCAGTGAGAGTCAGCACCTTCAGGAACTGTCCCCCAGTGAGAGTCAGCACCTTCAGGAACTGTCCCCCAGTGAGAGTCAGCACCTTCAGGAACTGTCCCCCAGTGAGAGTCAGCACCTTCAGGAACTGTCCCCCAGTGAGAGTCAGCACCTTCATGAACTGTCCCCCAGTGAGAGTCAGCACCTTCATGAACTGTGTCCCAGTGAGAGTCAGCACCTTCAGGAACTGTGTCCCAGTGAGAGTCAGCACCTTCAGGAACTGTGTCCCAGTGAGAGTCAGCACCTTCAGGAACTGTGTCCCAGTGAGAGTCAGCACCTTCAGGAACTGTGTCCCAGTGAGAGTCAGCACCTTCAGGAACTTTGTCCCAGTGAGAGTCAGCACCATCAGGAACTGTGTCCCAGTGAGAGTCAGCACCTTCAGGAACTGTCCCCCAGTGAGAGTCAGCACCTTCAGGAACTATGTCCCAGTGAGAGTCAGCACCTTCAGGAACAGTCCCCCAGTGAGAGTTCGCGCCTTCAGGAACTGTCCCCCAGTGAGAGTCAGCACCTTCAGGAACTGTGTCCCAGTGAGAGTCAGCACCTTCAGGAACTGTGTCCCAGTGAGAGTCAGCACCTTCAGGAACTGTGTCCCAGTGAGAGTCAGCACCTTCAGGAACTGTACCCCAGTGAGAGTCAGCACCTTCAGGAACTGTCCCCCTGTGAGAGTCAGCACCTTCAGGAACTGTGTCCCAGTGAGAGTCAGCACCTTCAGCAACTGTCCCCCAGTGAGAGTCAGCACCTTCAGGAACTGTGTCCCAGTGAGAGTCAGCACCTTCAGGAACTGTGTCCCAGTGAGAGTCAGCACTTTCAGGAACTGTGTCCCAGTGAGAGTCAGCACCTTCAGGAACTGTGTCCCAGTGAGCGTCAGCACCTTCAGGAACTGTGTCCCAGTGAGAGACAGCACCTTCAGGAACTGTGTCCCAGTGAGAGTCAGCACCTTCAGGAACTGTGTCCCAGTGAGAGTCAGCACCTTCAGGAACTGTGTCCCAGTGAGAGTCAGCACCTTCAGGAACTGTCCCCCAGTGAGAGTCAGCACCTTCAGGAACTGTGTCCCAGTGAGAGTCAGCACCTTCAGGGACTGTGTCCCAGTGAGAGTCAGCACCTTCAGGAACTGTGTCCCAGTGAGAGTCTGCACCTTCAGGAACTGTGTCCCAGTGAGAGTCAGCACCTTCAGGAACTGTCCCCCAGTGAGAGTCAGCACCTTCAGGAACTGTCCCCCAGTGAGAGTCAGCACCTTCAGGAACTGCGTCCCAGTGAGAGTCAGCACCTTCAGGAACTGTCCCCCAGTGAGAGTCAGCACCTTCAGGAACTGTGACCCAGTGAGAATCAGCACCTTCAGGAACTGAGTCCCACTGAGAGTCAGCACCTTCAGGAACTGTGTCCCAGTGAGAGTCAGCACCTTCAGGAACTGTCCCCCAGTGAGAGTCAGCACCTTCAGGAACTGCGTCCCAGTGAGAGTCAGCACCTTCAGGAACTGTCCCCCAGTGAGAGTCAGCACCTTCAGGAACTGTGACCCAGTGAGAGTCAGCACCTTCAGGAACTGAGTCCCACTGAGAGTCAGCACCTTCAGGAACTGTGTCCCAGTGAGAGTCAGCACCTTCAGGAACTGTGTCCCAGTGAGAGTCAGCACCTTCAGGAACTGTCCCCCAGTGAGAGTCAGCACCTTCAGGAACTGTGTCCCAGTGAGAGTCAGCACCTTCAGGAACTGAGTCCCACTGAGAGTCAGCACCTTCAGGAACTGTGTCCCAGTGAGAGTCAGCACCTTCAGGAACTGTGTCCCAGTGAGAGTCAGCACCTTCAGGAACTGCGTCCCAGTGAGAGTCAGCACCTTCAGGAACTGTCCCCCAGTGAGAGTCAGCACCTTCAGGAACTGTGACCCAGTGAGAGTCAGCACCTTCAGGAACTGTGTCCCAGTGAGAGTCAGCACCTTCAGGAACTGATCCCAGTGAGAGTCAGCACCTTCAGGAACTGTCCCCCAGTGAGAGTCAGCACCTTCAGGAACTGTGTCCCTGTGAGAGTCTGCACCTTCAGGAACTGTCCCCCAGTGAGAGTCAGCACCTTCAGGAACTGTCCCCCAGTGAGAGTCAGCACCTTCAGGAACTGTCCCCCAGTGAGAGTCAGCACCTTCAGGAATTGTCCCCCAGTGAGAGTAAGCACCTTCAGGAACTGTGTCCCAGTGAGAGTCAGCACCTTCAGGAACTGTGTCCCAGTGAGAGTCAGCACCTTCAGGAACTGTCCCCCAGTGAGAGTCAGCACCTTCAGGAACTGTGTCCTAGTGAGAGTCAGCACCTTCAGGAACTGAGTCCCACTGAGAGTCAGCACCTTAAGGAACTGTGTCCCAGTGAGAGTCAGCACCTTCAGGAACTGTCCCCCAGTGAGAGTCAGCACCTTCAGGAACTGCGTCCCAGTGAGAGTCAGCACCTTCAGGAACCGTCCCCCAGTGAGAGTCAGCACCTTCAGGAACTGTGACCCAGTGAGAGTCAGCACCTTCAGGAACTGAGTCCCACTGAGAGTCAGGACCTTCAGGAACTGTGTCCCAGTGAGAGTCAGCACCTTCAGGAACTGTCCCCCAGTAAGAGTCAGCACCTTCAGGAACTGTCCCCCAGTGAGAGTCAGCACCTTCAGGAACTGTGTCCCAGTGAGAGTCAGCACCTTCAGGAACTGTGTCCCTGTGAGAGTCAGCACCTTCAGGAACTGTCCCCCAGTGAGAGTCAGCACATTCAGGATCTGTCCCCCAGTGAGAGTCAGCACCTTCAGGAACTGTTTCCCTGTGAGAGTCAGCACCTTCAGGAACTGCCCCCCAGTGAGAGTCAGCACCTTCAGGAATTGTGTCCCAGTGAGAGTCAGCACCTTCAGGAACTGTGTCCCTGTGAGAGTCAGCACCTTCAGGAACTGCCCCCCAGTGAGAGTCAGCACCTTCAGGAATTGTGTCCCAGTGAGAGTCAGCACCTTCAGGAACTGCCCCCCAGTGAGAGTCAGCACCTTCAGGAACTGTTTCCCAGTGAGAGTCAGCACCTTCAGGAACTGTCCCCCAGTGAGAGTCAGCACCTTCAGGAACTGTGTCCCAGTGAGAGTCAGCACCTTCAGGAACTGTGTCCCAGTGAGAGTCAGCACCTTCAGGAACTGTCCCGCAGTGAGAGTCAGCACCTTCAGGAACTGTGTCCCAGTGAGAGTCAGCACCTTCAGGAACTGTCCCCCAGTGAGAGTCAGCACCTTCAGGAACTGTGTCCCAGTGAGAGTCAGCACCTTCAGGAACTGAGTCCCACTGAGAGTCAGCACCTTCAGGAACTGTGTCCCAGTGAGAGTCAGCACCTTCAGGAACTGTGTCCCAGTGAGAGTCAGCACCTTCAGGAACTGCGTCCCAGTGAGAGTCAGCACCTTCAGGAACTGTCCCCCAGTGAGAGTCAGCACCTTCAGGAACTGTGACCCAGTGAGAGTCAGCACCTTCAGGAACTGTGTCCCAGTGAGAGTCAGCACCTTCAGGAACTGATCCCAGTGAGAGTCAGCACCTTCAGGAACTGTCCCCCAGTGAGAGTCAGCACCTTCAGGAACTGTGTCCCTGTGAGAGTCTGCACCTTCAGGAACTGTCCCCCAGTGAGAGTCAGCACCTTCAGGAACTGTCCCCCAGTGAGAGTCAGCACCTTCAGGAACTGTCCCCCAGTGAGAGTCAGCACCTTCAGGAATTGTCCCCCAGTGAGAGTAAGCACCTTCAGGAACTGTGTCCCAGTGAGAGTCAGCACCTTCAGGAACTGTGTCCCAGTGAGAGTCAGCACCTTCAGGAACTGTCCCCCAGTGAGAGTCAGCACCTTCAGGAACTGTGTCCTAGTGAGAGTCAGCACCTTCAGGAACTGAGTCCCACTGAGAGTCAGCACCTTAAGGAACTGTGTCCCAGTGAGAGTCAGCACCTTCAGGAACTGTCCCCCAGTGAGAGTCAGCACCTTCAGGAACTGCGTCCCAGTGAGAGTCAGCACCTTCAGGAACTGTCCCCCAGTGAGAGTCAGCACCTTCAGGAACTGTGACCCAGTGAGAGTCAGCACCTTCAGGAACTGAGTCCCACTGAGAGTCAGGACCTTCAGGAACTGTGTCCCAGTGAGAGTCAGCACCTTCAGGAACTGTCCCCCAGTAAGAGTCAGCACCTTCAGGAACTGTCACCCAGTGAGAGTCAGCACCTTCAGGAACTGTGTCCCAGTGAGAGTCAGCACCTTCAGGAACTGTGTCCCTGTGAGAGTCAGCACCTTCAGGAACTGTCCCCCAGTGAGAGTCAGCACATTCAGGATCTGTCCCCCAGTGAGAGTCAGCACCTTCAGGAACTGTTTCCCTGTGAGAGTCAGCACCTTCAGGAACTGCCCCCCAGTGAGAGTCAGCACCTTCAGGAATTGTGTCCCAGTGAGAGTCAGCACCTTCAGGAACTGTGTCCCTGTGAGAGTCAGCACCTTCAGGAACTGCCCCCCAGTGAGAGTCAGCACCTTCAGGAATTGTGTCCCAGTGAGAGTCAGCACCTTCAGGAACTGCCCCCCAGTGAGAGTCAGCACCTTCAGGAACTGTTTCCCAGTGAGAGTCAGCACCTTCAGGAACTGTCCCCCAGTGAGAGTCAGCACCTTCAGGAACTGTGTCCCAGTGAGAGTCAGCACCTTCAGGAACTGTGTCCCAGTGAGAGTCAGCACCTTCAGGAACTGTCCCGCAGTGAGAGTCAGCACCTTCAGGAACTGTGTCCCTGTGATAGTCAGCACCTTCAGGAACTGCCCCCCAGTGAGAGTCAGCACCTTCAGGAATTGTGTCCCAGTGAGAGTCAGCACCTTCAGGAACTGCCCCCCAGTGAGAGTCAGCACCTTCAGGAATTGTGTCCCAGTGAGAGTCAGCGCCTTCAGGAACTGTGTCTCAGTGAGAGTCAGCACCTTCAGGAACTGTGTCCCAGTGAGAGTCAGCACCTTCAGGAACTGTCCCCCAGTGAGAGTCAGCACCTTCAGGAACTGTGTCCCAGTGAGAGTCAGCACCTTCAGGAACTGTGTCCCAGTGAGAGTCAGCACCTTCAGGAACTGTCCCCCAGTGAGAGTCAGCACCTTCAGGAACTGTGTCCCTGTGAGAGTCAGCACCTTCAGGAACTGCCCCCCAGTGAGAGTCAGCACCTTCAGGAATTGTGTCCCAGTGAGAGTCAGCACCTTCAGGAACTGCCCCCCAGTGAGAGTCAGCACCTTCAGGAACTGTTTCCCAGTGAGAGTCAGCACCTTCAGGAACTGTGTCCCAGTGAGAGTCAGCACCTTCAGGAACTGTGTCCCAGTTAGAGTCAGCACCTTCAGGAACTGTGTCCCAGTGAGAGTCAGCACCTTCAGGAACTGTGTCCCAGTGAGAGTCAGCACCTTCAGGAACTGTCCCCCAGTGAGAGTCAGCACCTTCAGGAACTGCGTCCCAGTGAGAGTCAGCACCTTCAGGAACTGTCCCCCAGTGAGGGTCAGCACCTTCAGGAACTGTGACCCAGTGAGAGTCAGCACCTTCAGGAACTGAGTCCCACTGAGAGTCAGCACCTTCAGGAACTGTGTCCCAGTGAGAGTCAGCACCTTCAGGAACTGTCCCGCAGTGAGAGTCAGCACCTTCAGGAACTGCGTCCCAGTGAGAGTCAGCACCTTCAGGAACTGTCCCCCAGTGAGAGTCAGCACCTTCAGGAACTGTGACCCAGTGAGAGTCAGCACCTTCAGGAACTGAGTCCCACTGAGAGTCAGCACCTTCAGGAACTGTGTCCCAGTGAGAGTCAGCACCTTCAGGAACTGTCCCCCAGTGAGAGTCAGCACCTTCAGGAACTGTCCCCCAGTGAGAGTCAGCACCTTCAGGAACTGTGTCCCAGTGAGAGTCAGCACCTTCAGGAACTGAGTCCCACTGAGAGTCAGCACCTTCAGGAACTGTGTCCCAGTGAGAGTCAGCACCTTCAGGAACTGTCCCCCAGTGAGAGTCAGCACCTTCAGGAACTGCGTCCCAGTGAGAGTCAGCACCTTCAGGAACTGTCCCCCAGTGAGAGTCAGCACCTTCAGGAACTGTGACCCAGTGAGAGTCAGCACCTTCAGGAACTGTGTCCCAGTGAGAGTCAGCACCTTCAGGAACTGATCCCAGTGAGAGTCAGCACCTTCAGGAACTGTCCCCCAGTGAGAGTCAGCACCTTCAGGAACTGTGTCCCTGTGAGAGTCTGCACCTTCAGGAACTGTCCCCCAGTGAGAGTCAGCACCTTCAGGAACTGTCCCCCAGTGAGAGTCAGCACCTTCAGGAACTGTCCCCCAGTGAGAGTCAGCACCTTCAGGAACTGTCCCCCAGTGAGAGTCAGCACCTTCAGGAACTGTGTCCCAGTGAGAGTCAGCACCTTCAGGAACTGTGTCCCAGTGAGAGTCAGCACCTTCAGGAACTGTCCCCCAGTGAGAGTCAGCACCTTCAGGAACTGTGTCCTAGTGAGAGTCAGCACCTTCAGGAACTGAGTCCCACTGAGAGTCAGCACCTTAAGGAACTGTGTCCCAGTGAGAGTCAGCACCTTCAGGAACTGTCCCCCAGTGAGAGTCAGCACCTTCAGGAACTGCGTCCCAGTGAGAGTCAGCACCTTCAGGAACTGTCCCCCAGTGAGAGTCAGCACCTTCAGGAACTGTGACCCAGTGAGAGTCAGCACCTTCAGGAACTGAGTCCCACTGAGAGTCAGCACCTTCAGGAACTGTGTCCCAGTGAGAGTCAGCACCTTCAGGAACTGTCCCCCAGTGAGAGTCAGCACCTTCAGGAACTGTCCCCCAGTGAGAGTCAGCACCTTCAGGAACTGTGTCCCAGTGAGAGTCAGCACCTTCAGGAACTGTGTCCCTGTGAGAGTCAGCACCTTCAGGAACTGTCCCCCAGTGAGAGTCAGCACATTCAGGATCTGTCCCCCAGTGAGAGTCAGCACCTTCAGGAACTGTTTCCCTGTGAGAGTCAGCACCTTCAGGAACTGCCCCCCAGTGAGAGTCAGCACCTTCAGGAATTGTGTCCCAGTGAGAGTCAGCACCTTCAGGAACTGTGTCCCTGTGAGAGTCAGCACCTTCAGGAACTGCCCCCCAGTGAGAGTCAGCACCTTCAGGAATTGTGTCCCAGTGAGAGTCAGCACCTTCAGGAACTGCCCCCCAGTGAGAGTCAGCACCTTCAGGAACTGTTTCCCAGTGAGAGTCAGCACCTTCAGGAACTGTCCCCCAGTGAGAGTCAGCACCTTCAGGAACTATGTCCCAGTGAGAGTCAGCACCTTCAGGAACTGCCCCCCAGTGAGAGTCAGCACCTTCAGGAACTGCCCCCCAGTGAGAGTCAGCACCTTCAGGAACTGCCCCCCAGTGAGAGTCAGCACCTTCAGGAACTGTTTCCCAGTGAGAGTCAGCACCTTCAGGAACTGTCCCCCAGTGAGACTCAGCACCTTCAGGAACTGTGTCCCAGTGAGAGTCAGCACCTTCAGGAACTGTGTCCCAGTGAGAGTCAGCACCTTCAGGAACTGCCCCCCAGTGAGAGTCAGCACCTTCAGGAATTGTGTCCCAGTGAGAGTCAGCACCTTCAGGAACTGCCCCCCAGTGAGAGTCAGCACCTTCAGGAATTGTGTCCCAGTGAGAGTCAGCGCCTTCAGGAACTGTGTCTCAGTGAGAGTCAGCACCTTCAGGAACTGTGTCCCAGTTAGAGTCAGCACCTTCAGGAACTGTGTCCCAGTGAGAGTCAGCACCTTCAGGAACTGTGTCCCAGTGAGAGTCAGCACCTTCAGCAACTGTGTCCCAGTGAGAGTCAGCACCTTCAGGAACTGTGTCCCAGTGAGAGTCAGCACCTTCAGGAACTGTCCCCCAGTGAGAGTCAGCACCTTCAGGAACTGTGTCCCAGTGAGAGTCAGCACCTTCAGCAACTGTGTCCCAGTGAGAGTCAGCACCTTCAGGAACTGTGTCCCAGTGAGAGTCAGCACCTTCAGGAACTGTGTCCCAGTGAGAGTCAGCACCTTAAGGAACTGTGTCCCCGTGAGAGTCAGCACCTTCAGGAACTGTGTCCCCGTGAGAGTCAGCACCTTCAGGAACTGTGTCCCAGTGAGAGTCAGCACCTTAAGGAACTGTGTCCCAGTGAGAGTCAGCACCTTCAGGAACTGTGTCCCAGTGAGAGTCAGCACCTTCAGGAACTGTCCCCCAGTGAGAGTCAGTACCTTCAGGAACTGTGTCCCAGTGAGAGTCAGCACCTTCAGGAACTGTGTCCCAGTGAGAGTCCGCACCTTCAGGAACTGTGTCTTAGTGAGAGTCAGCACCTTCAGGAACTGTGTCTCAGTGAGAGTCAGCACCTTCAGGAACTGTGTCCCAGTGAGAGTCAGCACCTTCAGGAACTGTGTCCCAGTGAGAGTCAGCACCTTCAGGAACCGTCCCCCAGTGAGAGTCAGCACCTTCAGGAACTGTGTCCCAGTGAGAGCCAGCACCTTCAGGAACTGTGTCCCAGTGAGAGTCAGCACCTTCAGGAACTGTCCCCCAGTGAGAGTCAGCACCTTCAGGAACTGTGTCCCAGTGAGAGTCTGCACCTTCAGGAACTGTCCCCCAGTGAGAGTCAGCACCTTCAGGAACTGTGTCCCAGTGAGAGTCAGCACCTTCAGGAACTGTCCCCCTGTGAGAGTCAGCACCTTCAGGAACTGTCCCCCAGTGAGAGTCAGCACCTTCAGGAACTGTGTCCCAGTGAGAGTCAGCACCTTCAGGAACTGTGTCCCAGTGAGAGTCAGCACCTTCAGGAACTGTCCGCCAGTGAGAGTCAGCACCTTCAGGAACTGTGTCCCAGTGAGGGTCAGCACCTTCAGGAACTGTGTCCCAGTGAGAGTCAGCACCTTCAGGAACTGTCCCCCAGTGAGAGTCTGCACCTTCAGGAACTGTCCCCCAGTGAGAGTCAGCACCTTCAGGAACTGTCCCCCAGTGAGAGTCAGCATATTCAGGAACTGTCCCCCAGTGAGAGTCAGCACCTTCAGGAACTGTCCCCCAGTGAGAGTCAGCACCTTCAGGAACTGTCCCCCAGTGAGAGTCAGCACCTTCAGGAACTGTCCCCCAGTGAGAGTCAGCACCTTCAGGAACTGTCCCCCAGTGAGAGTCAGCACCTTCATGAACTGTCCCCCAGTGAGAGTCAGCACCTTCATGAACTGTGTCCCAGTGAGAGTCAGCACCTTCAGGAACTGTGTCCCAGTGAGAGTCAGCACCTTCAGGAACTGTGTCCCAGTGAGAGTCAGCACCTTCAGGAACTGTGTCCCAGTGAGAGTCAGCACCTTCAGGAACTGTGTCCCAGTGAGAGTCAGCACCTTCAGGAACTTTGTCCCGGTGAGAGTCAGCACCTTCAGGAACTGTGTCCCAGTGAGGGTCAGCACCTTCAGGAACTGTCCCCCAGTGAGAGTCAGCACCTTCAGGAACTGTCCCCCAGTGAGAGTCAGCACCTTCAGGAACTATGTCCCAGTGAGAGTCAGCACCTTCAGGAACAGTCCCCCAGTGAGAGTTCGCGCCTTCAGGAACTGTCCCCCAGTGAGAGTCAGCACCTTCAGGAACTGTGTCCCAGTGAGAGTCAGCACCTTCAGGAACTGTGTCCCAGTGAGAGTCAGCACCTTCAGGAACTGTACCCCAGTGAGAGTCAGCACCTTCAGGAACTGTCCCCCTGTGAGAGTCAGCACCTTCAGGAACTGTGTCCCAGTGAGAGTCAGCACCTTCAGCAACTGTCCCCCAGTGAGAGTCAGCACCTTCAGGAACTGTGTCCCAGTGAGAGTCAGCACCTTCAGGAACTGTGTCCCAGTGAGAGTCAGCACCTTCAGGAACTGTGTCCCAGTGTGAGTCAGCACCTTCAGGAACTGTGTCCCAGTGAGCGTCAGCACCTTCAGGAACTGTGTCCCAGTGAGAGACAGCACCTTCAGGAACTGTGTCCCAGTGAGAGTCAGCACCTTCAGGAACTGTGTCCCAGTGAGAGTCAGCACCTTCAGGAACTGTGTCCCAGTGAGAGTCAGCACCTTCAGGAACTGTCCCCCAGTGAGAGTCAGCACCTTCAGGAACTGTGTCCCAGTGAGAGTCAGCACCTTCAGGGACTGTGTCCCAGTGAGAGTCAGCACCTTCAGGAACTGTGTCCCAGTGAGAGTCTGCACCTTCAGGAACTGTGTCCCAGTGAGAGTCAGCACCTTCAGGAACTGTCCCCCAGTGAGAGTCAGCACCTTCAGGAACTGTCCCCCAGTGAGAGTCAGCACCTTCAGGAACTGCGTCCCAGTGAGAGTCAGCACCTTCAGGAACTGTCCCCCAGTGAGAGTCAGCACCTTCAGGAACTGTGACCCAGTGAGAGTCAGCACCTTCAGGAACTGAGTCCCACTGAGAGTCAGCACCTTCATGAACTGTGTCCCAGTGAGAGTCAGCACCTTCAGGAACTGTCCCCCAGTGAGAGTCAGCACCTTCAGGAACTGCGTCCCAGTGAGAGTCAGCACCTTCAGGAACTGTCCCCCAGTGAGAGTCAGCACCTTCAGGAACTGTGACCCAGTGAGAGTCAGCACCTTCAGGAACTGAGTCCCACTGAGAGTCAGCACCTTCAGGAACTGTGTCCCAGTGAGAGTCAGCACCTTCAGGAACTGTCCCCCAGTGAGAGTCAGCACCTTCAGGAACTGTCCCCCAGTGAGAGTCAGCACCTTCAGGAACTGTGTCCCAGTGAGAGTCAGCACCTTCAGGAACTGAGTCCCACTGAGAGTCAGCACCTTCAGGAACTGTGTCCCAGTGAGAGTCAGCACCTTCAGGAACTGTGTCCCAGTGAGAGTCAGCACCTTCAGGAACTGCGTCCCAGTGAGAGTCAGCACCTTCAGGAACTGTCCCCCAGTGAGAGTCAGCACCTTCAGGAA
Organism: Scyliorhinus torazame; assembly: GCF_047496885.1. Lineage (NCBI taxonomy): Eukaryota > Metazoa > Chordata > Chondrichthyes > Carcharhiniformes > Scyliorhinidae > Scyliorhinus > Scyliorhinus torazame. The sequence goes on from NC_092718.1 coordinate 224,660,230, forward strand.
CTGTGACCCAGTGAGAGTCAGCACCTTCAGGAACTGTGTCCCAGTGAGAGTCAGCACCTTCAGGAACTGATCCCAGTGAGAGTCAGCACCTTCAGGAACTGTCCCCCAGTGAGAGTCAGCACCTTCAGGAACTGTGTCCCGGTGAGAGTCTGCACCTTCAGGAACTGTCCCCCAGTGAGAGTCAGCACCTTCAGGAACTGTCCCCCAGTGAGAGTCAGCACCTTCAGGAACTGTCCCCCAGTGAGAGTCAGCACCTTCAGGAACTGTCCCCCAGTGAGAGTCAGCACCTTCAGGAACTGTGTCCCAGTGAGAGTCAGCACCTTCAGGAACTGTGTCCCAGTGAGAGTCAGCACCTTCAGGAACTGTCCCCCAGTGAGAGTCAGCACCTTCAGGAACTGTGTCCTAGTGAGAGTCAGCACCTTCAGGAACTGAGTCCCACTGAGAGTCAGCACCTTAAGGAACTGTGTCCCAGTAAGAGTCAGCACCTTCAGGAACTGTCCCCCAGTGAGAGTCAGCACCTTCAGGAACTGCGTCCCAGTGAGAGTCAGCACCTTCAGGAACTGTCCCCCAGTGAGAGTCAGCACCTTCAGGAACTGTGACCCAGTGAGAGTCAGCACCTTCAGGAACTGAGTCCCACTGAGAGTCAGGACCTTCAGGAACTGTGTCCCAGTGAGAGTCAGCACCTTCAGGAACTGTCCCCCAGTGAGAGTCAGCACCTTCAGGAACTGTCCCCCAGTGAGAGTCAGCACCTTCAGGAACTGTGTCCCAGTGAGAGTCAGCACCTTCAGGAACTGTGTCCCTGTGAGAGTCAGCACCTTCAGGAACTGTCCCCCAGTGAGAGTCAGCACATTCAGGATCTGTCCCCCAGTGAGAGTCAGCACCTTCAGGAACTGTTTCCCTGTGAGAGTCAGCACCTTCAGGAACTGCCCCCCAGTGAGAGTCAGCACCTTCAGGAATTGTGTCCCAGTGAGAGTCAGCACCTTCAGGAACTGTGTCCCTGTGAGAGTCAGCACCTTCAGGAACTGCCCCCCAGTGAGAGTCAGCACCTTCAGGAATTGTGTCCCAGTGAGAGTCAGCACCTTCAGGAACTGCCCCCCAGTGAGAGTCAGCACCTTCAGGAACTGTTTCCCAGTGAGAGTCAGCACCTTCAGGAACTGTCCCCCAGTGAGAGTCAGCACCTTCAGGAACTGTGTCCCAGTGAGAGTCAGCACCTTCAGGAACTGTGTCCCAGTGAGAGTCAGCACCTTCAGGAACTGTCCCCCAGTGAGAGTCAGCACCTTCAGGAACTGTGTCCCTGTGATAGTCAGCACCTTCAGGAACTGCCCCCCAGTGAGAGTCAGCACCTTCAGGAATTGTGTCCCAGTGAGAGTCAGCACCTTCAGGAACTGCCCCCCAGTGAGAGTCAGCACCTTCAGGAATTGTGTCCCAGTGAGAGTCAGCGCCTTCAGGAACTGTGTCTCAGTGAGAGTCAGCACCTTCAGGAACTGTGTCCCAGTGAGAGTCAGCACCTTCAGGAACTGTCCCCCAGTGAGAGTCAGCACCTTCAGCAACTGTGTCCCAGTGAGAGTCAGCACCTTCAGGAACTGTGTCCCAGTGAGAGTCAGCACCTTCAGGAACTGTCCCCCAGTGAGAGTCAGCACCTTCAGGAACTGTGTCCCTGTGAGAGTCAGCACCTTCAGGAACTGCCCCCCAGTGAGAGTCAGCACCTTCAGGAATTGTGTCCCAGTGAGAGTCAGCACCTTCAGGAACTGCCCCCCAGTGAGAGTCAGCACCTTCAGGAACTGTTTCCCAGTGAGAGTCAGCACCTTCAGGAACTGTGTCCCAGTGAGAGTCAGCACCTTCAGGAACTGTGTCCCAGTTAGAGTCAGCACCTTCAGGAACTGTGTCCCAGTGAGAGTCAGCACCTTCAGGAACTGTGTCCCAGTGAGAGTCAGCACCTTCAGGAACTGTGACCCAGTGAGAGTCAGCACCTTCAGGAACTGAGTCCCACTGAGAGTCAGGACCTTCAGGAACTGTGTCCCAGTGAGAGTCAGCACCTTCAGGAACTGTCCCCCAGTGAGAGTCAGCACCTTCAGGAACTGTCCCCCAGTGAGAGTCAGCACCTTCAGGAACTGTGTCCCAGTGAGAGTCAGCACCTTCAGGAACTGTGTCCCTGTGAGAGTCAGCACCTTCAGGAACTGTCCCCCAGTGAGAGTCAGCACATTCAGGATCTGTCCCCCAGTGAGAGTCAGCACCTTCAGGAACTGTTTCCCTGTGAGAGTCAGCACCTTCAGGAACTGCCCTACAGTGAGAGTCAGCACCTTCAGGAATTGTGTCCCAGTGAGAGTCAGCACCTTCAGGAACTGTGTCCCTGTGAGAGTCAGCACCTTCAGGAACTGCCCCCCAGTGAGAGTCAGCACCTTCAGGAATTGTGTCCCAGTGAGAGTCAGCACCTTCAGGAACTGCCCCCCAGTGAGAGTCAGCACCTTCAGGAACTGTTTCCCAGTGAGAGTCAGCACCTTCAGGAACTGTCCCCCAGTGAGAGTCAGCACCTTCAGGAACTGTGTCCCAGTGAGAGTCAGCACCTTCAGGAACTGTGTCCCAGTGAGAGTCAGCACCTTCAGGAACTGTGTCCCTGTGAGAGTCAGCACCTTCAGGAACTGCCCCCCAGTGAGAGTCAGCACCTTCAGGAATTGTGTCCCAGTGAGAGTCAGCACCTTCAGGAACTGCCCCCCAGTGAGAGTCAGCACCTTCAGGAACTGTTTCCCAGTGAGAGTCAGCACCTTCAGGAACTGTGTCCCAGTGAGAGTCAGCACCTTCAGGAACTGTGTCCCAGTTAGAGTCAGCACCTTCAGGAACTGTGTCCCAGTGAGAGTCAGCACCTTCAGGAACTGTGTCCCAGTGAGAGTCAGCACCTTCAGGAACTGTCCCCCAGTGAGAGTCAGCACCTTCAGGAACTGCGTCCCAGTGAGAGTCAGCACCTTCAGGAACTGTCCCCCAGTGAGAGTCAGCACCTTCAGGAACTGTGACCCAGTGAGAGTCAGCACCTTCAGGAACTGAGTCCCACTGAGAGTCAGCACCTTCAGGAACTGTGTCCCAGTGAGAGTCAGCACCTTCAGGAACTGTCCCCCAGTGAGAGTCAGCACCTTCAGGAACTGCGTCCCAGTGAGAGTCAGCACCTTCAGGAACTGTCCCCCAGTGAGAGTCAGCACCTTCAGGAACTGTGACCCAGTGAGAGTCAGCACCTTCAGGAACTGAGTCCCACTGAGAGTCAGCACCTTCAGGAACTGTGTCCCAGTGAGAGTCAGCACCTTCAGGAACTGTGTCCCAGTGAGAGTCAGCACCTTCAGGAACTGTCCCCCAGTGAGAGTCAGCACCTTCAGGAACTGTGTCCCAGTGAGAGTCAGCACCTTCAGGAACTGAGTCCCACTGAGAGTCAGCACCTTCAGGAACTGTGTCCCAGTGAGAGTCAGCACCTTCAGGAACTGTGTCCCAGTGAGAGTCAGCACCTTCAGGAACTGTCCCCCAGTGAGAGTCAGCACCTTCAGGAACTGTGTCCCTGTGAGAGTCAGCACCTTCAGGAACTGCCCCCCAGTGAGAGTCAGCACCTTCAGGAATTGTGTCCCAGTGAGAGTCAGCACCTTCAGGAACTGCCCCCCAGTGAGAGTCAGCACCTTCAGGAACTGTTTCCCAGTGAGAGTCAGCACCTTCAGGAACTGTGTCCCAGTGAGAGTCAGCACCTTCAGGAACTGTGTCCCAGTGAGAGTCAGCACCTTCAGGAACTGTGTCCCAGTTAGAGTCAGCACCTTCAGGAACTGTGTCCCAGTGAGAGTCAGCACCTTCAGGAACTGTGTCCCAGTGAGAGTCAGCACCTTCAGGAACTGTGACCCAGTGAGAGTCAGCACCTTCAGGAACTGAGTCCCACTGAGAGTCAGGACCTTCAGGAACTGTGTCCCAGTGAGAGTCAGCACCTTCAGGAACTGTCCCCCAGTGAGAGTCAGCACCTTCAGGAACTGTCCCCCAGTGAGAGTCAGCACCTTCAGGAACTGTGTCCCAGTGAGAGTCAGCACCTTCAGGAACTGTGTCCCTGTGAGAGTCAGCACCTTCAGGAACTGTCCCCCAGTGAGAGTCAGCACATTCAGGATCTGTCCCCCAGTGAGAGTCAGCACCTTCAGGAACTGTTTCCCTGTGAGAGTCAGCACCTTCAGGAACTGCCCCCCAGTGAGAGTCAGCACCTTCAGGAATTGTGTCCCAGTGAGAGTCAGCACCTTCAGGAACTGTGTCCCTGTGAGAGTCAGCACCTTCAGGAACTGCCCCCCAGTGAGAGTCAGCACCTTCAGGAATTGTGTCCCAGTGAGAGTCAGCACCTTCAGGAACTGCCCCCCAGTGAGAGTCAGCACCTTCAGGAACTGTTTCCCAGTGAGAGTCAGCACCTTCAGGAACTGTCCCCCAGTGAGAGTCAGCACCTTCAGGAACTGTGTCCCAGTGAGAGTCAGCACCTTCAGGAACTGTCCCCCAGTGAGAGTCAGCACCTTCAGGAACTGTGTCCCTGTGAGAGTCAGCACCTTCAGGAACTGCCCCCCAGTGAGAGTCAGCACCTTCAGGAATTGTGTCCCAGTGAGAGTCAGCACCTTCAGGAACTGCCCCCCAGTGAGAGTCAGCACCTTCAGGAACTGTTTCCCAGTGAGAGTCAGCACCTTCAGGAACTGTGTCCCAGTGAGAGTCAGCACCTTCAGGAACTGTGTCCCAGTTAGAGTCAGCACCTTCAGGAACTGTGTCCCAGTGAGAGTCAGCACCTTCAGGAACTGTGTCCCAGTGAGAGTCAGCACCTTCAGGAACTGTCCCCCAGTGAGAGTCAGCACCTTCAGGAACTGCGTCCCAGTGAGAGTCAGCACCTTCAGGAACTGTCCCCCAGTGAGAGTCAGCACCTTCAGGAACTGTGACCCAGTGAGAGTCAGCACCTTCAGGAACTGAGTCCCACTGAGAGTCAGCACCTTCAGGAACTGTGTCCCAGTGAGAGTCAGCACCTTCAGGAACTGTCCCCCAGTGAGAGTCAGCACCTTCAGGAACTGCGTCCCAGTGAGAGTCAGCACCTTCAGGAACTGTCCCCCAGTGAGAGTCAGCACCTTCAGGAACTGTGACCCAGTGAGAGTCAGCACCTTCAGGAACTGAGTCCCACTGAGAGTCAGCACCTTCAGGAACTGTGTCCCAGTGAGAGTCAGCACCTTCAGGAACTGTGTCCCAGTGAGAGTCAGCACCTTCAGGAACTGTCCCCCAGTGAGAGTCAGCACCTTCAGGAACTGTGTCCCAGTGAGAGTCAGCACCTTCAGGAACTGAGTCCCACTGAGAGTCAGCACCTTCAGGAACTGTGTCCCAGTGAGAGTCAGCACCTTCAGGAACTGTCCCCCAGTGAGAGTCAGCACCTTCAGGAACTGCGTCCCAGTGAGAGTCAGCACCTTCAGGAACTGTCCCCCAGTGAGAGTCAGCACCTTCAGGAACTGTGACCCAGTGAGAGTCAGCACCTTCAGGAACTGTGTCCCAGTGAGAGTCAGCACCTTCAGGAACTGATCCTAGTGAGAGTCAGCACCTTCAGGAACTGTCCCCCAGTGAGAGTCAGCACCTTCAGGAACTGTGTCCCTGTGAGAGTCTGCACCTTCAGGAACTGTCCCCCAGTGAGAGTCAGCACCTTCAGGAACTGTCCCCCAGTGAGAGTCAGCACCTTCAGGAACTGTCCCCCAGTGAGAGTCAGCACCTTCAGGAACTGTCCCCCAGTGAGAGTCAGCACCTTCAGGAACTGTGTGACAGTGAGAGTCAGCACCTTCAGGAACTGTGTCCCAGTGAGAGTCAGCACCTTCAGGAACTGTCCCCCAGTGAGAGTCAGCACCTTCAGGAACTGTGTCCTAGTGAGAGTCAGCACCTTCAGGAACTGAGTCCCACTGAGAGTCAGCACCTTAAGGAACTGTGTCCCAGTGAGAGTCAGCACCTTCAGGAACTGTCCCCCAGTGAGAGTCAGCACCTTCAGGAACTGCGTCCCAGTGAGAGTCAGCACCTTCAGGAACTGTCCCCCAGTGAGAGTCAGCACCTTCAGGAACTGTGACCCAGTGAGAGTCAGCACCTTCAGGAACTGAGTCCCACTGAGAGTCAGCACCTTCAGGAACTGTGTCCCAGTGAGAGTCAGCACCTTCAGGAACTGTCCCCCAGTGAGAGTCAGCACCTTCAGGAACTGTCCCCCAGTGAGAGTCAGCACCTTCAGGAACTGTGTCCCAGTAAGAGTCAGCACCTTCAGGAACTGTGTCCCTGTGAGAGTCAGCACCTTCAGGAACTGTCCCCCAGTGAGAGTCAGCACATTCAGGATCTGTCCCCCAGTGAGAGTCAGCACCTTCAGGAACTGTTTCCCTGTGAGAGTCAGCACCTTCAGGAACTGCACCCCAGTGAGAGTCAGCACCTTCAGTAATTGTGTCCCAGTGAGAGTCAGCACCTTCAGGAACTGTGTCCCTGTGAGAGTCAGCACCTTCAGGAACTGCCCCCCAGTGAGAGTCAGCACCTTCAGGAATTGTGTCCCAGTGAGAGTCAGCACCTTCAGGAACTGCCCCCCAGTGAGAGTCAGCACCTTCAGGAACTGTTTCCCAGTGAGAGTCAGCACCTTCAGGAACTGTCCCCCAGTGAGAGTCAGCACCTTCAGGAACTGTGTCCCAGTGAGAGTCAGCACCTTCAGGAACTGCCCCCCAGTGAGAGTCAGCACCTTCAGGAATTGTGTCCCAGTGAGAGTCAGCACCTTCAGGAACTGCCCCCCAATGAGAGTCAGCACCTTCAGGAACTGTTTCCCAGTGAGAGTCAGCACCTTCAGGAACTGTCCCCCAGTGAGAGTCAGCACCTTCAGGAACTGTGTCCCAGTGAGAGTCAGCACCTTCAGGAACTGTGTCCCAGTGAGAGTCAGCACCTTCAGGAACTGCCCCCCAGTGAGAGTCAGCACCTTCAGGAATTGTGTCCCAGTGAGAGTCAGCACCTTCAGGAACTGCCCCCCAGTGAGAGTCAGCACCTTCAGGAATTGTGTCCCAGTGAGAGTCAGCGCCTTCAGGAACTGTGTCTCAGTGAGAGTCAGCACCTTCAGGAACTGTGTCCCAGTTAGAGTCAGCACCTTCAGGAACTGTGTCCCAGTGAGAGTCAGCACCTTCAGGAACTGTGTCCCAGTGAGAGTCAGCACCTTCAGCAACTGTGTCCCAGTGAGAGTCAGCACCTTCAGGAACTGTGTCCCAGTGAGAGTCAGCACCTTCAGCAACTGTGTCCCAGTGAGAGTCAGCACCTTCAGGAACTGTGTCCCAGTGAGAGTCAGCACCTTCAGCAACTGTGTCCCAGTGAGAGTCAGCAACTGTGTCCCAGTGAGAGTCAGCACCTTCAGGAACTGTGTCCCCGTGAGAGTCAGCACCTTCAGGAACTGTGTCCCAGTGAGAGTCAGCACCTTCAGGAACTGTGTCCCAGTGAGAGTCAGCACCTTCAGGAACTGTGTCCCCGTGAGAGTCAGCACCTTCAGGAACTGTGTCCCCGTGAGAGTCAGCACCTTCAGGAACTGTGTCCCAGTGAGAGTCAGCACCTTCAGGAACTGTGTCCCAGTGAGAGTCAGCACCTTCAGGAACTGTGTCCCAGTGAGAGTCAGCACCTTCAGGAACTGTCCCCCAGTGAGAGTCAGTACCTTCAGGAACTGTGTCCCAGTGAGAGTCAGCACCTTCAGGAACTGTGTCCCAGTGAGAGTCCGCACCTTCAGGAACTGTGTCCCAGTGAGAGTCAGCACCTTCAGGAACTGTGTCTCAGTGAGAGTCAGCACCTTCAGGAACTGTGTCCCAGTGAGAGTCAGCACCTTCAGGAACTGTGTCCCAGTGAGAGTCAGCACCTTCAGGAACCGTCCCCCAGTGAGAGTCAGCACCTTCAGGAACTGTGTCCCAGTGAGAGTCAGCACCTTCAGGAACCGTCCCCCAGTGAGAGTCAGCACCTTCAGGAACTGTGTCCCAGTGAGAGCCAGCACCTTCAGGAACTGTGTCCCAGTGAGAGTCAGCACCTTCAGGAACTGTCTCCCAGTGAGAGTCAGCACCTTCAGGGACTGTCTCCCAGTGAGAGTCAGCATCTTCCTTTCTGTCCTAAAAATGAGACTCTATTTTTATAACAGCGCCCCCTAGTTCTGGTCTGACCAACAAGAGGAAACATCCTTTCCACGCCCACCTTGTCAAGACTGTTCAGGATCTTATAAACTTCAGTCAAGCCACCCCTCAGTCTTCTGAACTCTCGTGAAAACAAGCTCAGTCCATCCAACCCTTCCTCACAAGACAACCCGTTCATCCCAGGTATGAATTTCGTAAACCTTCTCTGAACCGCCTCCAACACATTTACTCCCTTTTTTAGTTAAGGAGACCAAAACTGCACAAAATATTCGAGATGAGTTCTCGCCAAAGTCCTGTATAACTGAACCGTAACATCCGTACAGTGATATTCAATTCCTCTCATTATACAGGGTAGTATTCCATTTGTTACTTGCTGTACCTGCTTCTTATTCTCCTTGCCAAGGTGAATACTTCACAATTTCCCACATTAAACTCCATCTATCAGATTTCTGCCCACTTAGGAGCAGCACGGTGGCACAGTGGTTAGCACTGCTGCCTCACAGCCCCCGCGGTCCCAGGTTCGATCCCGGCTCGGTCACTGTCCGTGTGGAGTTTGCACATTCTCCCCGTGTCTGCGTGGGTTTCGCCCCCACAACCCAGAGATGTGCAGGGTAGGTGGATTGGCCACGCTAAATTGCCCCTTAATTGGAAAAATTTAATTGGGTACTCTAAATTTATATTCAAAAAAAGATTTCTACCCACTCACTCAACCTATCTATATCTGTCTGCAACTTCCTTCTGCCCTCTTCACAATATACTTTCCTACCTATCTTTGTCATATGTAAATTTAACTAACGTGCCTTCACTCCCCTCATCCTAGTCATTGATATAACTTATATAAAGTCGAGGTCTGTTATCGAAAATATGGAAAGATGTGTCATTTGAAACATGGAAGTCTGGCAATATCTGGTCTGAGAGAAACATGAGAGGATACAGGGAAAGATCCCACAAAGGGTTAACAGCAGCTGCCAGGGAAGGATTGTAAAATGCAGATAGCCTTGGTCAAGCAAACAAGACAAACAGGATTTTGAATGAAGCAAAGACAATGGCTCACACCTTCATTGAAAGTAACTATCTTAGTAAGGATCTGGAAAAGAATGGATGAGGTTCAGTTGAATTTGGTGAGAATTCTAGGTGTGAAAATTTGCCAATACCAGGTAAATTAAAGAAAACTGGAGACTATCAGTCTACGAGAAACATAAATCTTGCAGTCAAAGCATTTTGAACATCACAAAGGAAACAATGTAATCAGATCTATGAGATGAGGTTATGTCAAAATGAATACTTAGTTGGATTAGAAGGTTTAGATCAAAGATACTTTTTACAATCAAAGAAAAAAAGAGTTACTTTACAATAATGTCATAAAAACTTAATTGTTAGAAAGAGAATATAAACCGAGAGACCAGAGCAGGAACTACCCAGAACCAGCACCAGAACTCAGAGGGAGAGGGAGAGAAGCAGAGAAGGAACAAGCAGATAGAGTCAGATTACAGTCAGCTCGGCCATGGGAAAGAGACAGGGCAAAGCAGCCAAGCTAAAATAGCTAATACATCTAAGGAAGACTAGAATTTAAAGAGTAGGCAGATTCAGCTCAGAGTCAGCTCAGAGATAGCCAGCAGAGCCAGCTCTCATATCTCGGTACATGGGAAAGATAGGACATAGCAACCGAGCTCATCAGCGAATACATCTAAAGAAGACCAGATTTTAAGAAGAAGCTTGATTGTCAAGTTGGGCCTGAAGGTCCCTTCAACCAACCAGAAGGATCCAGAAGCAAGATCTTTTTACCTTTCTGTAAGGACAGTAATTGCAGCTTTTAAAAAGAGAAAAAAATATATAAAAATAAAATAACTTAAAAGTTTTAACCTGAAACAGTGGTTATTAGTCTACTTTACTTACTTAGCAATGCGGGACCCAGGATCGATGCTACTAAGTGGTAAGTAGATGAAATCTTTGGTGAAGGTCTGGGTTATACCGGGGGATAACTTGAAAACATAGTTTGACCTGAATAGCTCCCACTGAAGCCTGTATGGGAGTCGGGGAGTGAGAATCCTTGATCACCATTTAGAATGTCGGCCCTTTTTGATATGGGGGGACTTCTAAGAATAGTGGTGAGTTTTCAAAAACAGGTCCCAGCACAGACACCTGCGGGACTCCACTCCTCACACCCTGCCAACCAGGAATATAAACATTTATGCATACGCTCAGTTTTCAGCCAGCGAATCTCCTACCCATGCTTATGTGATACCCGCTCCACCATGAGCTTTTATTTTCTATAATAACCTTTGATGTGGCACCTGACCCAATCGCTTCTGAAAACCCAAGTATAGTACATCTACACACACCCCTTTATCACAGCGTATGTCACTTCTTCAAAACATTCCGATAAATTGGTTAAAGATGATTTCCCTGTCACAAAACTTGCTGATTCCTCCTGATTACCTTGGATTTTTCGAAGTGCCAAAGCTGTAACCCCTTTAATGATCAATTCTAACACCTTACCCACAACAGACGTCAGGCTAACTGGCCGATAGTTTCCTATATTCTGGGTCCCACCCTTCTTGAATAGAGGGGTTATATTTGTTCCATTCCAGCCTGATAGAACCTTCCCAGAATCTAGCAAATTTTGGAAAATTAACACCAACACATCTTCTACCTCGTTTAAGGCCCTAGGACCTGGAGACTTGTCAGCCACAGCTCCATCACTTTGCTCAGCAATTTCACCAAGTTCCCCTTTCCCTTCCACCTCCCGATTTACAACTATTACTGGAATGTTTTTTTGTACCTTCTATGGTGAAGACAGAAGCAAAATATTTGTTTATTTTATCCGCCATTTCCTTATCGAATATTAACTCCCCATTCTCATTCTCTAAAGGACCAAGACTCACTTTCCTAATTCTCGTTCTTTCCTAATACTTACAGAAACTCTTGCTGTCCATTTTTACATTTCCAGGTACCTACTCTAATTCCTTTCTCCTGATTAACCTTTTAGTCATTCTCTGCCTTTCTTTATATTCTGACCAATCAACTGACCTGCTCATTTTGCACAGTTCTACACCTTTTCCTTTAAGTTTGATGCTTTTCTTAACTTCTTTAGTTAATCACGGATGGTGAATCATCCTCTTAGAATGTTTTGTTATGGTAGGAATACGCTTCTTCTGGGTATTCTGAAATATCCCTTAAAAGTCTGCCACTGCTCCTCTTTTGATCTATCCTCTAGCTTAGTATTCCAGTACACGTCAGCTAGCTCAGCTTTCAAGCTGCCTAGTTGCCCTTATTTAATAATAATAATTGCTTATTGTCACAAGTAGGCTTCAATGCAGTTACTCTGAAAAGCCCCTAGTCGCCACATTCCTGCGCATGTTCGGGGAGGCTGGAACAGGAATTGAACCTGCACTGCTGGTCTTGTTCTGCATTACAAGCCAGCTGTTTAGCCCACTGTGCTATACCAGCCCCAGATTTAAGTTTAAAATACTAGTCTTAGACTCCCTTTCAAACTAGATGTAAAATTCAATCACAAAGTAGTTCCTGTTTCCTTAGGGGTGCCTTTCCTCTGAGGTCATTCATTAATCCCCTCACATTCCACAATGCCAAGTCTAATATAACCTGCTCTCTGGTTGGTTCCAGAACCAGCTGCTCTGAGAATCTATCCCGAAAGCATTCCATGAACTCCTCATCCAGGCTACTACTGCCAATCTGATTTTCCAGTTTATATGTCGATTAAAATAATCCAAGTTTATTGCTGTCCCTTTATCACAAGCCCCCAATATTTCTTCTTGTATATTTTGTCCTACATTGTGGTTACTGTTAGGGGGGCCTGTAGACCACTCCCACTAGTGACTCTTTCCCCAACTATCCCTCATCTCCACCCAAACCGATTCTACACGCTGATCTCCTGAACCAAGGTTATCTCTAACTCTCCCACCGGTGCCACCCCTGATTAACAGTGCTACCCCTCCACCTTTACCTAACTTCCTATTCTGCTTAATGTGATATACTCCTCAATATTCAGGACCCAATCCTTGTCACCCTGCAACCACATCTCCGTAATGGCTATCAGAACATATTGACTTACTTCAATGAGCATTATCAATTAATTTCCTGAATTCTGAATGCCACTCACATTGAGATAAAGAAACTTTAGTTTTGTCTTTTTGTTATTTTTGTAACATCTCGTCTTGCCTGTTGGTATATTCTTAGGTTTTTTTCCCTCTGTCCCTTCCTGTCCTGTTGCTATTATGGTCCTCTGCTTTGAATCTACTTCTTGATTTCTATTTCAATCGAAGCCCGACCCTTGATCTATCTTGTTCAGTTTAAAGCTCTCCCTGGGCAGGATTCTCCGTTTCTGAGACTAAGTGTTGACGCCAGCACAGAACTTGTGGACTTTCAGAACAGCAAACTGCCGCTGGACGTGGACCGGGGACGCGGGGAACACAATCGATTCCAATGGAAACGGGGCCGGATTCGCCGGGTCCGTGATTCACACTCGGGAGGCTGACAAGCTGCAGCCGCAGATACACATTGCAGTCCCCACACACACATTACAGTCCCCACACACACATTACACTCCCCACACACACATTACACTCCCCACACACACATTACACTCCCCAAACACACATTACACTCCCCACACACACATTACACTCCCCAAACACACATTACACTCCCCACACACACATTACACTCCCCACACACACATTACACTCCCCACACACACATTACACTCCCCACACACACATTACACTCCCCACACACACATTACACTCCCCACACACACTCATGCCAGCCCCACACACACATTACACTCCCCACACACACATTACACTCCCCACACACACATTACACTCCCCACACACACTCATGCCAGCCCCACACACACATTACACTCCCCACACACACATTACACTCCCCACACACACATTACACTCCCCACACACACTCATGCCAGCCCCACACACACATTACACTCCCCACACACACTCATCCCAGCCGCACACACACATTACACTCCCCACAATCACTCATCCCAGCCGCACACACTCATTACACTCCCCACACACACTCATCCCAGCCGCACATACACATTACACACCCCACACACACTCATCCCAGCCGCACACACACATTAGACACCCCACACACACTCATCCCAGCCGCACACACACATTACACTCCCCACACACACTCATCCCAGCCGCACACACACATTACACTCCCAACACACACTCATCCCAGCCGCACACACATTACACACCCCACACACACTCATCCCAGCCGCACACACACATTACACTCCCCACACACACTCATCCCAGCCGCACACACACATTACACACCCCACACACACTCATCCCAGCCGCACACACACATTACACTCCCCACACACACTCATCCCAGCCGCACATACATTACACTCCCCACACACACTCATCCCAGCCACACACACACATTACACATCCCACACACACTCATCCCAGCCGCACACACACATTATACTCCCCACACACACTCATCCCAGCCGCACACACACATTACACTCCCCACACACACTCACCCCAGCCACACATACACACTGCACTCCCCACACACACTCATCCCAGCCGCACACACGCATTACACTCCCCACACACACTCACCCCAGCTGCACACACACATTACACTCCCCAAACACACTCATCCCAGCCGCACACACACATTACACTCCCCACACACACTCATCCCAGCCGCACACACACATTACAATCCCCACACACACTCATCCCAGCCGCACACACTCATTACACTCCCCGCACACACTCATCCCAGCCGCACACACACATTACACTCCCCGCACACACTCATCCCAGCCGCACACACACATTACACTCCCCACACACACTCATCCCAGCCGCACACACACATTACACTCCTCACACACACTCATCCCAACCGCAGATACACATTACACTCCCCACACACACTCATCCCAGCCGCACACACATTACACTCCCCACACACACTCATCCCAGCCACACACACATTACACTCCCCACACACACTCATCCGAGCCGCACACACACATTACACTCCCCACACACACTCATCCCAGCCGCACACACACATTACACTCCCCACACACACTCACCCCAGCCGCACACACACATTACACTCCCCACACACACTCATCCCAGCCGCACACACACATTACACTCCCCACACACACTCATCCCAGCCGCACGCACACATTACACTCTCCACACACACTCATCCCAGCCGTACACACACATTACACTTCCCACACACACTCACCACAGCCGTACACAGACATTACACTCCCCGCACACACTCATCCAAGCCGCACACACACATTACACTCCCCACACACACTCATCCCAGCCGCACACACACATTACACTCCCCACACACACTCACCCCAGCCACACACACACATTACACTCCCCACACACACTCATCCCAGCCGCACACACTCATTACACTCCTCGCACACACTCATCCCAGCCGCACACACACATTACACTCCCCGCACACACTCATCCCAGCCGCACACACACATTACACACCCCACACACACTCATCCCAGCCGAACACACACACTGCACTCCCCACACACACTCATCCCAGCCGCACACACACATTACACTCCTCACACACACTCATCCCAGCCGCACACACATTACACTCCCCACACACACTCATCCCAGCCACACACACATTACACTCCCCACACACACTCATCCCAGCCGCACACACACATTACACTCCCCGCACACACTCATCCCAGCCGCACACCCACATTACACTCCCCGCACACACTCATCCCAGCCGCACACACACATTACACTCCCCACACACACTCATCCCAGCCGCACACACATTACCCTCCCCACACACACTCATCCCAGCCACACACACATTACACTCCCCACACACACTCATCCCAGCCGCACACACACATTACACTCACCACACACACTCATCCCAGCCGCACACACGCATTACACTCCCCACACACACTCATCCCAGCCGCACACACATTACACTCCCCACACACACTCATCCCAGCCACACACACATTACACTCCCCACACACACTCATCCCAGCCGCACACACACATTACACTCCCCACACACACTCACCCCAGCCGCACACACACATTACACTCCCCACACACACTCATCCCAGCCGCACACACACATTACACTCCCCACACACACTCATCCCAGCCGCACACACACATTACACTCCCCACACACACTCACCCCAGCCGCACACACACATTACACACCCCACACACACTCATCCCAGCCGCACACACACATTACACTCCCCACACACACTCACCCCAGCCGTACACACATATTACACTCCCCGCACACACTCACCCCAGCCGCACACACACATTACACTCCCCACACACACTCATCCCAGCCGCACACACACATTACACTCCCCACACACACTCACCCCAGCCACACACACACATTACACTCCCCACACACACTCATCCCAGCCGCACATACACATTACTCTCCCCACACACACTCATCCTAGCCGCGCACACACATTACACTCCCCACACACACTCATCCCAGCCGCGCACACACATTACACTCCCCACACACACTCACCCCAGCCACACATACACACTGCACTCCCCACACACACTCATCCCAGCCGCACACACATTACACTCCCCACACACACTCATCCCAGCCGCACGCACATTACACTCCCCACACACACTCATCCCAGCCGCACACACACATTACACTCCCCACACACACTCATCCCAGCCGCACACACACATTACACTCCCCACACACACTCACCCCAGCCACACATACACACTGCACTGCCCACACACACTCATCCCAGCCGCACACACAAATTGCACTCCCCACACACACTCATCCCAGCCGCACACACACATTATACTCCCAACACACACTCATCCCAGCCGCACACACACATTACACTCTCCACACACACTCATCACAGCCGCAGATACACATTACACTCCCCACACACACTCACCCCAGCCGCACACACACATTGCACTCCCAACACACACTCATCCCAGCCGCGCACACACACATTACACTCCCCACACACACTCATCCCAGCCACAGATACACATTACACTCCCCACGCACACTCATCCCAGCCGCACACAAACATTACACTCCCCACACACACTCATCCCAGTCGCACGCACACATTAGACACCCCACACACACTCATCCCAGCCGCACACACACATTACACTCCCCGCACACACTCATCCCAGCCGCACACAAACATTACACTCTCCACACACACTCACCCCAGCCGCACACACACATTAGACACCCCACACACACTCATCCCAGCCGCACACACACATTACACTCCCCGCACGCACTCATCCCAGCCGCACACACACATTACACTCCCCACACACACTCATCCCAGCCCCACACACACATTACACACCCCGCACACACTCATCCCAGCCGCACACACACATTACACTCCCCGCACACACTCATCCCAGCCGCACACACACATTGCACTCCCCACACACACTCATCCCAGCCGCACACACACATTATACTCCCAACACACACTCATCCCAGCCGCACACACACATTACACTCCCCACACACACTCATCCCAGCCGCAGATACACATTACACTCCCCACACACACTCATCCCAGCCGTGCACACACATTACACTCCCCACCCACACCATCCCAGCCGTACACACACATTACACTCCCCACACACACTCATCCCATCCGCACACACACATTACACTCCACACACACAGTCACCCCAGCCGCACACACATTACACTCCCCACACACACTCATCCCAGCCGCCCACACACATTACACTCCCCACACACACTCACCCCAGCCGCACACACACATTACACTCCCCACACACACTCATCCCAGCCGCGCACACACATTACACTCCCCACACACACTCACCCCAGCCACACATACACACTGCACTCCCCACACACACTCATCCCAGCCGCACACACATTACACTCCCCACACACACTCATCCCAGCCGCACGCACATTACACTCCCCACACACACTCATCCCAGCCGCACACACACATTACACTCCCCACACACACTCATCCCAGCCGCACACACACATTACACTCCCCACACACACTCATCCCAGCCGCACATACACATTACTCTCCCCACACACACTCATCCTAGCCGCGCACACACATTACACTCCCCACACACACTCATCCCAGCCGCGCACACACATTACACTCCCCACACACACTCACCCCAGCCACACATACACACTGCACTCCCCACACACACTCATCCCAGCCGCACACACATTACACTCCCCACACACACTCATCCCAGCCGCACGCACATTACACTCCCCACACACACTCATCCCAGCCGCACACACACATTACACTCCCCACACACACTCATCCCAGCCGCACACACACATTACACTCCCCACACACACTCACCCCAGCCACACATACACACTGCACTGCCCACACACACTCATCCCAGCCGCACACACAAATTGCACTCCCCACACACACTCATCCCAGCCGCACACACACATTATACTCCCAACACACACTCATCCCAGCCGCACACACACATTACACTCTCCACACACACTCATCACAGCCGCAGATACACATTACACTCCCCACACACACTCACCCCAGCCGCACACACACATTGCACTCCCAACACACACTCATCCCAGCCGCGCACACACACATTACACTCCCCACACACACTCATCCCAGCCACAGATACACATTACACTCCCCACGCACACTCATCCCAGCCGCACACAAACATTACACTCCCCACACACACTCATCCCAGTCGCACGCACACATTAGACACCCCACACACACTCATCCCAGCCGCACACACACATTACACTCCCCGCACACACTCATCCCAGCCGCACACAAACATTACACTCTCCACACACACTCACCCCAGCCGCACACACACATTAGACACCCCACACACACTCATCCCAGCCGCACACACACATTACACTCCCCGCACGCACTCATCCCAGCCGCACACACACATTACACTCCCCACACACACTCATCCCAGCCCCACACACACATTACACACCCCGCACACACTCATCCCAGCCGCACACACACATTACACTCCCCGCACACACTCATCCCAGCCGCACACACACATTACACTCCCCACACACACTCATCCCAGCCGCACACACACATTATACTCCCAACACACACTCATCCCAGCCGCACACACACATTACACTCCCCACACACACTCATCCCAGCCGCAGATACACATTACACTCCCCACACACACTCATCCCAGCCGTGCACACACATTACACTCCCCACCCACACCATCCCAGCCGTACACACACATTACACTCCCCACACACACTCATCCCATCCGCACACACACATTACACTCCACACACACAGTCACCCCAGCCGCACACACATTACACTCCCCACACACACTCATCCCAGCCGCCCACACACATTACACTCCCCACACACACTCACCCCAGCCGCACACACACATTACACTCCCCACACACACTCATCCCAGCCGCACACACACATTACACTCCCCACACACACTCACCCCAGCCACACATACACACTGCACTCCCCACACACACTCATCCCAGCCGCACATACACATTACACTCCCCACACACACTCAACCCAGCCGCACACACACATTACACACCCCACACACACTCATCCCAGCCGCACACACACATTACACTCCCCACACACACTCATCCCAGCCGCACACACACACATTACAATCCCCACACACACTCATCCCAGCCGCACACACTCATTACACTCCCCGCACACACTCATCCCAGCCGCACACACACATTACACTCCCCACACACACTCATCCCAGCCGCACACACACATTACACTCCCCACACACACTCATCCCAGCCGTACACACACATTACACTTCCCACACACACTCACCACAGCCGTACACAGACATTACACTCCCCGCACACACTCGTCCAAGCCGCACACACACATTACACTCCCCACACACACTCATCCCAGCCGCACACACACATTACACTCCCCACACACACTCACCCCAGCCACACACACACATTACACTCCCCACACACACTCATCCCAGCCCCACACACACATTACACACCCCGCACACACTCATCCCAGCCGCACACACACATTACACTCCCCGCACACACTCATCCCAGCCGCACACACACATTACACTCCCCACACACACTCATCCCAGCCGCACACACACATTATACTCCCAACACACACTCATCCCAGCCGCACACACACATTACACTCCCCACACACACTCATCCCAGCCGCAGATACACATTACACTCCCCACACACACTCATCCCAGCCGTGCACACACATTACACTCCCCACCCACACCATCCCAGCCGTACACACACATTACACTCCCCACACACACTCATCCCATCCGCACACACACATTACACTCCACACACA
Source organism: Scyliorhinus torazame (assembly GCF_047496885.1). Lineage (NCBI taxonomy): Eukaryota > Metazoa > Chordata > Chondrichthyes > Carcharhiniformes > Scyliorhinidae > Scyliorhinus > Scyliorhinus torazame. The sequence continues at coordinate 224,679,907 of NC_092718.1, forward strand.
CAGTCACCCCAGCCGCACACACACATTACACTCCCCACACACACTCATCCCAGCCGCCCACACACATTACACTCCCCACACACACTCACCCCAGCCGCACACACACATTACACTCCCCACACACACTCATCCCAGCCGCACACACACATTACACTCCCCACACACACTCACCCCAGCCACACATACACACTGCACTCCCCACACACACTCATCCCAGCCGCACATACACATTACACTCCCCACACACACTCAACCCAGCCGCACACACACATTACACACCCCACACACACTCATCCCAGCCGCACACACACATTACACTCCCCACACACACTCATCCCAGCCGCACACACACACATTACAATCCCCACACACACTCATCCCAGCCGCACACACTCATTACACTCCCCGCACACACTCATCCCAGCCGCACACACACATTACACTCCCCACACACACTCATCCCAGCCGCACACACACATTACACTCCCCACACACACTCATCCCAGCCGCACACACACATTACACTCCCCACACACACTCACCCCAGCTGCACACACACATTACACTCCCCAAACACACTCATCCCAGCCGCACACACACATTACACTCCCCACACACACTCATCCCAGCCGCACACACACATTACAATCCCCACACACACTCATCCCAGCCGCACACACTCATTACACTCCCCGCACACACTCATCCCAGCCGCACACACACATTACACTCCCCACACACACTCATCCCAGCCACACACACATTACACTCCCCACACACACTCATCCCAGCCGCACACACACATTACACTCCCCACACACACTCACCCCAGCCGCACACACACATTACACTCCCCACACACACTCATCCCAGCCGCACACACACATTACACTCCCCACACACACTCATCCCAGCCGCACACACACATTACACTCCCCACACACACTCATCCCGGCCGCACACACACATTACACTCCCCACACACACTCATCCCAGCCGTACACACACATTACACTCCCCACACACACTCACCCCAGCCGTACACACATATTACACTCCCCGCACACACTCACCCCAGCCGCACACACACATTACACTCCCCACACACACTCATCCCAGCCGCACACACACATTACACTCCCCACACACACTCACCCCAGCCACACACACACATTACACTCCCCACACACACTCATCCCAGCCGCACATACACATTACTCTCCCCACACACACTCATCCTAGCCGCGCACACACATTACACTCCCCACACACACTCATCCCAGCCGCGCACACACATTACACTCCCCACACACACTCATCCCAGCCGCACACACATTACACTCCCCACACACACTCATCCCAGCCGCACGCACATTACACTCCCCACACACACTCATCCCAGCCGCACACACACATTACACTCCACACACACACTCATCCCAGCCGCACACACACATTACACTCCCCACACACACTCACCCCAGCCACACATACACACTGCACTGCCCACACACACTCATCCCAGCCGCACACACAAATTGCACTCCCCACCCACACTCATCCCAGCCGCACACACACATTATACTCCCAACACACACTCATCCCAGCCGCACACACACATTACACTCTCCACACACACTCATCCCAGCCGCAGATACACATTACACTCCCCACACACACTCACCCCAGCCGCACACACACATTACACTCCCAACACACACTCATCCCAGCCGCGCACACACACATTACACTCCCCACACACACTCATCCCAGCCACAGATACACATTACACTCCCCACGCACACTCATCCCAGCCGCACACAAACATTACACTCCCCACACACACTCATCCCAGTCGCACGCACACATTAGACACCCCACACACACTCATCCCAGCCGCACACACAGATTACACTCCCCGCACACACTCATCCCAGCCGCACACAAACATTACACTCTCCACACACACTCACCCCAGCCGCACACACACATTAGACACCCCACACACACTCATCCCAGCCGCACACACACATTACACTCCCCGCACGCACTCATCCCAGCCGCACACACACATTACACTCCCCACACACACTCATCCCAGCCCCACACACACATTACACACCCCGCACACACTCATCCCAGCCGCACACACACATTACACTCCCCGCACACACTCATCCCAGCCGCACACACACATTACACTCCCCACACACACTCATCCCAGCCGCACACACACATTATACTCCCAACACACACTCATCCCAGCCGCACACACACATTACACTCCCCACACACACTCATCCCAGCCGCAGATACACATTACACTCCCCACACACACTCATCCCAGCCGTGCACACACATTACACTCCCCACCCACACCATCCCAGCCGTACACACACATTACACTCCCCACACACACTCATCCCATCCGCACACACACATTACACTCCACACACACAGTCACCCCAGCCGCACACACACATTACACTCCCCACACACACTCATCCCAGCCGCCCACACACATTACACTCCCCACACACACTCACCCCAGCCGCACACACACGTTACACTCCCCACACACACTCATCCCAGCCGCACACACACATTACACTCCCCACACACACTCACCCCAGCCACACATACACACTGCACTCCCCACACACACTCATCCCAGCCGCACATACACATTACACTCCCCACACACACTCAACCCAGCCGCACACACACATTACACACCCCACACACACTCATCCCAGCCGCACACACATATTACACTCCCCACACACACTCATCCCAGCCGCACACACACACATTACAATCCCCACACACACTCATCCCAGCCGCACACACTCATTACACTCCCCGCACACACTCATCCCAGCCGCACACACACATTACACTCCCCACACACACTCATCCCAGCCGCACACACACATTACACTCCCCACACACACTCACCCCAGCCGCACACACACATTACACTCCCCACACACACTCATCCCAGCCGCACACACACATTACACTCCCCACACACACTCATCCCAGCCGCACGCACACATTACACTCTCCACACACACTCATCCCAGCCGTACACACACATTACACTTCCCACACACACTCACCACAGCCGTACACAGACATTACACTCCCCGCACACACTCATCCAAGCCGCACACACACATTACACTCCCCACACACACTCATCCCAGCCGCACACACACATTACACTCCCCACACACACTCACCCCAGCCACACACACACATTACACTCCCCACACACACTCATCCCAGCCCCACACACACATTACACACCCCGCACACACTCATCCCAGCCGCACACACACATTACACTCCCCGCACACACTCATCCCAGCCGCACACACACATTACACTCCCCACACACACTCATCCCAGCCGCACACACACATTATACTCCCAACACACACTCATCCCAGCCGCACACACACATTACACTCCCCACACACACTCATCCCAGCCGCAGATACACATTACACTCCCCACACACACTCATCCCAGCCGTGCACACACATTACACTCCCCACCCACACCATCCCAGCCGTACACACACATTACACTCCCCACACACACTCATCCCATCCGCACACACACATTACACTCCACACACACAGTCACCCCAGCCGCACACACACATTACACTCCCCACACACACTCATCCCAGCCGCCCACACACATTACACTCCCCACACACACTCACCCCAGCCGCACACACACATTACACTCCCCACACACACTCATCCCAGCCGCACACACACATTACACTCCCCACACACACTCACCCCAGCCACACATACACACTGCACTCCCCACACACACTCATCCCAGCCGCACATACACATTACACTCCCCACACACACTCAACCCAGCCGCACACACACATTACACACCCCACACACACTCATCCCAGCCGCACACACACATTACACTCCCCACACACACTCATCCCAGCCGCACACACACACATTACAATCCCCACACACACTCATCCCAGCCGCACACACTCATTACACTCCTCGCACACACTCATCCCAGCCGCACACACACATTACACTCCCCACACACACTCATCCCAGCCGCACACACACATTACACTCCCCACACACACTCATCCCAGCCGCACACACACATTACACTCCCCACACACACTCACCCCAGCTGCACACACACATTACACTCCCCAAACACACTCATCCCAGCCGCACACACACATTACACTCCCCACACACACTCATCCCAGCCGCACACACACATTACAATCCCCACACACACTCATCCCAGCCGCACACACTCATTACACTCCCCGCACACACTCATCCCAGCCGCACACACACATTACACTCCCCACACACACTCACCCCAGCCGCACACACACATTACACTCCCCACACACACTCATCCCAGCCGCACACACACATTACACTCCCGACACACACTCACCCCAGCCACACATACACACTGCACTCCCCACACACACTCATCCCAGCCGCACACAGGCATTACACTCCCCGCACACACTCATCCCAGCCGCACACACACATTACACTCCCCACACACACTCATCCCAGCCGCACACACACATTACACTCCTCACACACACTCATCCCAGCCGCAGATACACATTACACTCCCCACACACACTCATCCCAGCCGCACACACATTACACTCCCCACACACACTCATCCCAGCCGCACACACACATTACACTCCCCACACACACTCATCCCAGCCGCACACACACATTACACTCCCCACACACACTCACCCCAGCCGCACACACACATTACACTCCCCACACACACTCATCCCAGCCGCACACACATTACACTCCCCACACACACTCATCCCAGCCGCACGCACACATTACACTCCCCACACACACTCACCCCAGCCGCACACACACATTACACTCCCCACACACACTCATCCCAGCCGCACACACACATTACACTCCCCACACACACTCATCCCAGCCGCACACACACATTACACTCCCCACACACACTCATCCCGGCCGCACACACACATTACACTCCCCACACACACTCATCCCGGCCGTACACACACATTACACTCCCCACACACACTCACCCCAGCCGTACACACACATTACACTCCCCGCACACACTCACCCCAGCCGCACACACACATTACACTCCCCACACACACTCATCCCAGCCGCACACACACATTACACTCCCCACACACACTCACCCCAGCCACACACACACATTACACTCCCCACACACACTCATCCCAGCCGCACATACACATTACTCTCCCCACACACACTCATCCTAGCCGCGCACACACATTACACTCCCCACACACACTCATCCCAGCCGCGCACACACATTACACTCCCCACACACACTCACCCCAGCCACACATACACACTGCACTCCCCACACACACTCATCCCAGCCGCACACACATTACACTCCCCACACACACTCATCCCAGCCGCACGCACATTACACTCCCCACACACACTCATCCCAGCCGCACACACACATTACACTCCCCACACACACTCATCCCAGCCGCACACACACATTACACTCCCCACACACACTCACCCCAGCCACACATACACACTGCACTGCCCACACACACTCATCCCAGCCGCACACACAAATTGCACTCCCCACACACACTCATCCCAGCCGCACACACACATTATACTCCCAACACACACTCATCCCAGCCGCACACACACATTACACTCTCCACACACACTCATCCCAGCCGCAGATACACATTACACTCCCCACACACACTCACCCCAGCCGCACACACACATTACACTCCCAACACACACTCATCCCAGCCGCGCACACACACATTACACTCCCCACACACACTCATCCCAGCCACAGATACACATTACACTCCCCACGCACACTCATCCCAGCCGCAGATACACATTACACTCCCCACACACACTCATCCCAGCCGTGCACACACATTACACTCCCCACCCACACCATCCCAGCCGTACACACACATTACACTCCCCACACACACTCATCCCATCCGCACACACACATTACACTCCACACACACAGTCACCCCAGCCGCACACACACATTACACTCCCCACACACACTCATCCCAGCCGCCCACACACATTACACTCCCCACACACACTCACCCCAGCCGCACACACACATTACACTCCCCACACACACTCATCCCAGCCGCACACACACATTACACTCCCCACACACACTCACCCCAGCCACACATACACACTGCACTCCCCACACACACTCATCCCAGCCGCACATACACATTACACTCCCCACACACACTCATCCCAGCCGCACACACACATTACACTCCCCACACACACTCATCCCGGCCGCACACACACATTACACTCCCCACACACACTTATCCCAGCCGTACACACACATTACACTCCCCACACACACTCACCCCAGCCGTACACACACATTACACTCCCCGCACACACTCACCCCAGCCGCACACACACATTACACTCCCCACACACACTCATCCCAGCCGCACACACACATTACACTCCCCACACACACTCACCCCAGCCACACACACACATTACACTCCCCACACACACTCATCCCAGCCGCACATACACATTACTCTCCCCACACACACTCATCCTAGCCGCGCACACACATTACACTCCCCACACACACTCATCCCAGCCGCGCACACACATTACACTCCCCACACACACTCACCCCAGCCACACATACACACTGCACTCCCCACACACACTCATCCCAGCCGCACACACATTACACTCCCCACACACACTCATCCCAGCCGCACGCACATTACACTCCCCACACACACTCATCCCAGCCGCACACACACATTACACTCCCCACACACACTCATCCCAGCCGCACACACACATTACACTCCCCACACACACTCACCCCAGCCACACATACACACTGCACTGCCCACACACACTCATCCCAGCCGCACACACAAATTGCACTCCCCACACACACTCATCCCAGCCGCACACACACATTATACTCCCAACACACACTCATCCCAGCCGCACACACACATTACACTCTCCACACACACTCATCCCAGCCGCAGATACACATTACACTCCCCACACACACTCACCCCAGCCGCACACACACATTACACTCCCAACACACACTCATCCCAGCCGCGCACACACACATTACACTCCCCACACACACTCATCCCAGCCACAGATACACATTACACTCCCCACGCACACTCATCCCAGCCGCACACAAACATTACACTCCCCACACACACTCATCCCAGTCGCACGCACACATTAGACACCCCACACACACTCATCCCAGCCGCGCACACACATTACACTCCCCGCACACACTCATCCCAGCCGCACACAAACATTACACTCTCCACACACACTCACCCCAGCCGCACACACACATTAGACACCCCACACACACTCATCCCAGCCGCACACACACATTACACTCCCCGCACGCACTCATCCCAGCCGCACACACACATTACACTCCCCACACACACTCATCCCAGCCCCACGCACACATTACACACCCCGCACACACTCATCCCAGCCGTACACACACATTACACTCCCCGCACACACTCATCCCAGCCGCACACACACATTACACTCCCCACACACACTCATCCCAGCCGCACACACACATTATACTCCCAACACACACTCATCCCAGCCGCACACACACATTACACTCCCCACACACACTCATCCCAGCCGCAGATACACATTACACTCCCCACACACACTCATCCCTGCCGTGCACACACATTACACTCCCCACCCACACCATCCCAGCCGTACACACACATTACACTCCCCACACACACTCATCCCATCCGCAAACACACATTACACTCCACACACACAGTCACCCCAGCCGCACACACACATTACACTCCCCACACACACTCATCCCAGCCGCCCACACACATTACACTCCCCACACACACTCACCCCAGCCGCACACACACATTACACTCCCCACACACACTCATCCCAGCCGCACACACACATTACACTCCCCACACACACTCACCCCAGCCACACATACACACTGCACTCCCCACACACACTCATCCCAGCCGCACATACACATTACACTCCCCACACACACTCAACCCAGCCGCACACACACATTACACACCCCACACACACTCATCCCAGCCGCACACACACATTACACTCCCCACACACACTCATCCCAGCCGCACACACACATTACAATCCCCACACACACTCATCCCAGCCGCACACACTCATTACACTCCCCGCACACACTCATCCCAGCCGCACACACACATTACACTCGCCACACACACTCATCCCAGCCGCACACACACATTACACTCCCCACACACACTCATCCCAGCCGCACACACACATTACACTCCCCACACACACTCACCCCAGCTGCACACACACATTACACTCCCCAAACACACTCATCCCAGCCGCACACACACATTACACTCCCCACACACACTCATCCCAGCCGCACACACACATTACAATCCCCACACACACTCATCCCAGCCGCACACACTCATTACACTCCCCGCACACACTCATCCCAGCCGCACACACACATTACACTCCCCACACACACTCACCCCAGCCGCACACACACATTACACTCCCCACACACACTCATCCCAGCCGCACACACACATTACACTCCCGACACACACTCACCCCAGCCACACATACACACTGCACTCCCCACACACACTCATCCCAGCCGCACACAGGCATTACACTCCCCGCACACACTCATCCCAGCCGCACACACACATTACACTCCCCACACACACTCATCCCAGCCGCACACACACATTACACTCCTCACACACACTCATCCCAGCCGCAGATACACATTACACTCCCCACACACACTCATCCCAGCCGCACACACATTACACTCCCCACACACACTCATCCCAGCCGCACACACACATTACACTCCCCACACACACTCATCCCAGCCGCACACACACATTACACTCCCCACACACACTCACCCCAGCCGCACACACACATTACACTCCCCACACACACTCATCCCAGCCGCACACACACATTACACTCCCCACAGACACTCATTCCAGCCGCACGCACACATTACACTCCCCACACACACTCACCCCAGCCGCACACACACATTACACTCCCCACACACACTCATCCCAGCCGCACACACACATTACACTCCCCACACACACTCATCCCAGCCGCACGCACACATTACACTCTCCACACACACTCATCCCAGCCGTACACACACATTACACTTCCCACACACACTCACCACAGCCGTACACAGACATTACACTCCCCGCACACACTCATCCCAGCCGCACACACACATTACACTCCCCACACACACTCATCCCAGCCGCACACACACATTACACTCCCCACACACACTCACCCCAGCCACACACACACATTACACTCCCCACACACACTCATCCCAGCCGCACACACTCATTACACTCCTCGCACACACTCATCCCAGCCGCACACACACATTACACTCCCCGCACACACTCATCCCAGCCGCACACACACATTACACACCCCACACACACTCATCCCAGCCGAACGCACACACTGCACTCCCCACACACACTCATCCCAGCCGCACACACACATTACACTCCTCACACACACTCATCCCAGCCGCACACACATTACACTCCCCACACACACTCATCCCAGCCACAAACATTACACTCCCCACACACACTCATCCCAGCCGCACACACACATTACACTCCCCACACACACTCATCCCAGCCGCACACACACATTACACTCCCCGCACACACTCATCCCAGCCGCACACACACATTACACTCCCCACACACACTCATCCCAGCCGCACACACATTACCCTCCCCACACACACTCATCCCAGCCACACACACATTACACTCCCCACACACACTCATCCCAGCCGCACACACACATTACACTCACCACACACACTCATCCCAGCCGCACACACGCATTACACTCCCCACACACACTCATCCCAGCCGCACACACATTACACTCCCCACACACACTCATCCCAGCCACACACACATTACACTCCCCACACACACTCATCCCAGCCGCACACACACATTACACTCCCCACACACACTCACCCCAGCCGCACACACACATTACACTCCCCACACACACTCATCCCAGCCGCACACACACCTTACACTCCCCACACACACTCATCCCAGCCGCACACACACATTACACTCCCCACACACACTCATCCCGGCCGCACACACACATTACACTCCCCACACACACTCATCCCAGCCGTACACACACATTACACTCCCCACACACACTCACCCCAGCCGTACACACACATTACACTCCCCGCACACACTCACCCCAGCCGCACACACACATTACACTCCCCACACACACTCATCCCAGCCGCACACACACATTACACTCCCCACACACACTCACCCCAGCCGCACACAAACATTACACTCCCCACACACACTCATCCCAGCCGCACATACACATTACTCTCCCCACACACACTCATCCTAGCCGCGCACACACATTACACTCCCCACACACACTCATCCCAGCCGCGCACACACATTACACTCCCCACACACACTCACCCCAGCCACACATACACACTGCACTCCCCACACACACTCATCCCAGCCGCACACACATTACACTCCCCACACACACTCATCCCAGCCGCACGCACATTACACTCCCCACACACACTCATCCCAGCCGCACACACACATTACACTCCCCACACACACTCATCCCAGCCGCACACACACATTACACTCCCCACACACACTCACCCCAGCCACACATACACACTGCACTCCCCACACACACTCATCCCAGCCGCACACACACATTGCACTCCCCACACACACTCATCCCAGCCGCACACACACATTATACTCCCAACACACACTCATCCCAGCCGCACACACACATTACACTCTCCACACACACTCATCCCAGCCGCAGATACACATTACACTCCCCACACACACTCACCCCAGCCGCACACACACATTACACTCCACACACACACTCATCCCAGCCGTACACACACATTACACTCCCCACACACACTCACCCCAGCCGCACACACACATTACACTCCACACACACACTCATCCCAGCCGCACACACACATTACACTCCCAACACACACTCATCCCAGCCGCGCATACACACATTATACTCCCCACACACACTCATCCCAGCCACAGATACACATTACACTCCCCACGCACACTCATCCCAGCCGCACACAAACATTACACTCCCCACACACACTCATCCCAGCCGCACGCACACATTAGACACCCCACACACACTCATCCCAGCCGCACACACACATTACACTCCCCGCACACACTCATCCCAGCCGCACACAAACATTACACTCCCCACACACACTCATCCCAGCCGCACGCACATTACACTCCCCACACACACTCATCCCAGCCGCACACACACATTACACTCCCCACACACACTCATCCCAGCCGCACACACACATTACAATCCCCACACACACTCACCCCAGCCACACATACACACTGCACTGCCCACACACACTCATCCCAGCCGCACACACAAATTGCACTCCCCACACACACTCATCCCAGCCGCACACACACATTATACTCCCAACACACACTCATCCCAGCCGCACACACACATTACACTCTCCACACACACTCATCCCAGCCGCAGATACACATTACACTCCCCACACACACTCACCCCAGCCGCACACACACATTACACTCCCAACACACACTCATCCCAGCCGCGCACACACACATTACACTCCCCACACACACTCATCCCAGCCACAGATACACATTACACTCCCCACGCACACTCATCCCAGCCGCACACAAACATTACACTCCCCACACACACTCATCCCAGTCGCACGCACACATTAGACACCCCACACACACTCATCCCAGCCGCACACACACATTACACTCCCCGCACACACTCATCCCAGCCGCACACAAACATTACACTCTCCACACACACTCACCCCAGCCGCACACACACATTAGACACCCCACACACACTCATCCCAGCCGCACACACACATTACACTCCCCGCACGCACTCATCCCAGCCGCACACACACATTACACTCCCCACACACACTCATCCCAGCCCCACGCACACATTACACACCCCGCACACACTCATCCCAGCCGCACACACACATTACACTCCCCGCACACACTCATCCCAGCCGCACACACACATTACACTCCCCACACACACTCATCCCAGCCGCACACACACATTATACTCCCAACACACACTCATCCCAGCCGCACACACACATTACACTCCCCACACACACTCATCCCAGCCGCTGATACACATTACACTCCCCACACACACTCATCCCAGCCGTGCACACACATTACACTCCCCACCCACACCATCCCAGCCGTACACACACATTACACTCCCCACACACACTCATCCCATCCGCAAACACACATTGCACTCCACACACACAGTCACCCCAGCCGCACACACACATTACACTCCCCACACACACTCATCCCAGCCGCCCACACACATTACACTCCCCACACACACTCACCCCAGCCGCACACACACATTACACTCCCCACACACACTCATCCCAGCCGCACACACACATTACACTCCCCACACACACTCACCCCAGCCACACATACACACTGCACTCCCCACACACACTCATCCCAGCCGCACATACACATTACACTCCCCACACACACTCAACCCAGCCGCACACACACATTACACACCCCACACACACTCATCCCTGCCGCACACACACATTACACTCCCCACACACACTCATCCCAGCCGCACACACACATTACAATCCCCACACACACTCATCCCAGCCGCACACACTCATTACACTCCCCGCACACACTCATCCCAGCCGCACACACACATTACACTCGCCACACACACTCATCCCAGCCGCACACACACATTACACTCCCCACACACACTCATCCCAGCCGCACACACACATTACACTCCCCACACACACTCACCCCAGCTGCACACACACATTACACTCCCCAAACACACTCATCCCAGCCGCACACACACATTACACTCCCCACACACACTCATCCCAGCCGCACACACACATTACAATCCCCACACACACTCATCCCAGCCGCACACACTCATTACACTCCCCGCACACTCTCATCCCAGCCGCACACACACATTACACTCCCCACACACACTCACCCCAGCCGCACACACACATTACACTCCCCACACACACTCATCCCAGCCGCACACACACATTACACTCCCGACACACACTCACCCCAGCCACACATACACACTGCACTCCCCACACACACTCATCCCAGCCGCACACAGGCATTACACTCCCCGCACACACTCATCCCAGCCGCACACACACATTACACTCCCCACACACACTCATCCCAGCCGCACACACACATTACACTCCTCACACACACTCATCCCAGCCGCAGATACACATTACACTCCCCACACACACTCATCCCAGCCGCACACACATTACACTCCCCACACACACTCATCCCAGCCGCACACACACATTACACTCCCCACACACACTCATCCCAGCCGCACACACACATTACACTCCCCACACACACTCACCCCAGCCGCACACACACATTACACTCCCCACACACATTCATCCCAGCCGCACACACACATTACACTCCCCACACACACTCACCCCAGCCGCACACACACATTACACTCCCCACACACATTCATCCCAGCCGCACACACACATTACACTCCCCACACACACTCATCCCAGCCGCACGCACACATTACACTCCCCACACACACTCACCCCAGCCGCACACACACATTACACTCCCCACACACACTCATCCCAGCCGCACACACACATTACACTCCCCACACACACTCATCCCAGCCGCACGCACACATTACACTCTCCACACACACTCATCCCAGCCGTACACACACATTACACTTCCCACACACACTCACCACAGCCGTACACAGACATTACACTCCCCGCGCACACTCATCCCAGCCGCACACACACATTACACTCCCCACACACACTCATCCCAGCCGCACACACACATTACACTCCCCACACACACTCACCCCAGCCACACACACACATTACACTCCCCACACACACTCATCCCAGCCGCACACACTCATTACACTCCTCGCACACACTCATCCCAGCCGCACACACACATTACACTCCCCGCACACACTCATCCCAGCCGCACACACACATTACACACCCCACACACACTCATCCCAGCCGAACGCACACACTGCACTCCCCACACACACTCATCCCAGCCGCACACACACATTACACTCCTCACACACACTCATCCCAGCCGCACACACATTACACTCCCCACACACACTCATCCCAGCCACACACATTACACTCCCCACACACACTCATCCCAGCCGCACACACACATTACACTCCCCACACACACTCATCCCAGCCGCACACACACATTACACTCCCCGCACACACTCATCCCAGCCGCACACACACATTACACTCCCCACACACACTCATCCCAGCCGCACACACATTACCCTCCCCACACACACTCATCCCAGCCACACACACATTACACTCCCCACACACACTCATCCCAGCCGCACACACACATTACACTCACCACACACACTCATCCCAGCCGCACACACGCATTACACTCCCCACACACACTCATCCCAGCCGCACACACATTACACTCCCCACACACACTCATCCCAGCCACACACACATTACACTCCCCACACACACTCATCCCAGCCGCACACACACATTACACTCCCCACACACACTCACCCCAGCCGCACACACACATTACACTCCCCACACACACTCATCCCAGCCGCACACACACATTACACTCCCCACACACACTCATCCCAGCCGCACACACACATTACACTCCCCACACACACTCATCCCGGCCGCACACACACATTACACTCCCCACACACACTCATCCCAGCCGTACACACACATTACACTCCCCACACACACTCACCCCAGCCGTACACACACATTACACTCCCCGCACACACTCACCCCAGCCGCACACACACATTACACTCCCCACACACACTCATCCCAGCCGCACACACACATTACACTCCCCACACACACTCACCCCAGCCGCACACAAACATTACACTCCCCACACACACTCATCCCAGCCGCACATACACATTACTCTCCCCACACACACTCATCCTAGCCGCGCACACACATTACACTCCCCACACACACTCATCCCAGCCGCGCACACACATTACACTCCCCACACACACTCACCCCAGCCACACATACACACTGCACTCCCCACACACACTCATCCCAGCCGCACACACATTACACTCCCCACACACCCTCATCCCAGCCGCACGCACATTACGCTCCCCACACACACTCATCCCAGCCGCACACACACATTACACTCCCCACACACACTCATCCCAGCCGCACACACACATTACACTCCCCACACACACTCACCCCAGCCACACATACACACTGCACTCCCCACACACACTCATCCCAGCCGCACACACACATTGCACACCCCACACACACTCATCCCAGCCGCACACACACATTATACTCCCAACACACACTCATCCCAGCCACAGATACACATTACACTCCCCACGCACACTCATCCCAGCCGCACACAAACATTACACTCCCCACACACACTCATCCCAGCCGCACGCACACATTAGACACCCCACACACACTCATCCCAGCCGCACACACACATTACACTCCCCGCACACACTCATCCCAGCCGCACACAAACATTACACTCCCCACACACACTCACCCCAGCCGCACACACACATTAGACACCCCATACACACTCATCCCAGCCGCACACACACATTACACTCCCCGCACGCACTCATCCCAGCCGCACACACACATTACACTCCCCACACACACTCATCCCAGCCGCACACACACATTACACTCCCCACACATACTCATCCCAGCCGCACACACACATTACACTCCCCACACACACTCATCCCAGCCACACACACACACACTACACCCCCCGCACACACTCATCCCAGCCACACACACACATTACACACCCCACACACACTCATCCCAGCCGCACACACACATTACACGCCCGACACACACTCATCCCAGCCACACACACACATTACACACCCCACACACACTCATCCCAGCCGCACACACACATTACACTCCCCACACACACTCATCACAGCCACACACACATTACACTCCCCACACACACTCATCACAGCCACACACACACATTACACTCCCCACACACACTCATCCCAGCCGCGCACACACATTACACTCCCCACACACACTCATCCCAGCCGCACACACACATTACACACCCCACACACACTCATCCCAGCCGCACACACACATTACACTCCCCACACACACTCATCCCAGCCGCACACACATTACACTCCCCACACACACTCATCCCAGCCACACACACACATTACACATCCCACACACACTCATCCCAGCCGCACACACACATTATACTCCCCACACACACTCATCCCAGCCGCACACACACATTACACTCCCCACACACACTCACCCCAGCCACACATACACACTGCACTCCCCACACACACTCATCCCAGCCGCACACACGCATTACACTCCCCACACACACTCACCCCAGCTGCACACACACATTACACTCCCCAAACACACTCATCCCAGCCGCACACACACATTACACTCCCCACACACACTCATCCCAGCCGCACACACACATTACAATCCCCACACACACTCATCCCAGCCGCACACACTCATTACACTCCCCGCACACACTCATCCCAGCCGCACACACACATTACACTCCCCGCACACACTCATCCCAGCCGCACACACACAGTACACTCCCCACACACACTCATCCCAGCCGCACACACACATTACACTCCTCACACACACTCATCCCAACCGCAGATACACATTACACTCCCCACACACACTCATCCCAGCCGCACACACATTACACTCCCCACACACACTCATCCCAGCCACACACACATTACACTCCCCACACACACTCATCCGAGCCGCACACACACATTACACTCCCCACACACACTCATCCCAGCCGCACACACACATTACACTCCCCACACACACTCACCCCAGCCACACACACACATTACACTCCCCACACACACTCATCCCAGCCACACACACATTACACTCCCCACACACACTCATCCCAGCCGCACACACACATTACACTCCCCACACACACTCATCCCAGCCGCACACACACATTACACTCCCCGCACACACTCATCCCAGCCGCACACACACATTACACTCCCCACACACACTCATCCCAGCCGCACACACATTACCCTCCCCACACACACTCATCCCAGCCACACACACATTACACTCACGACACACACTCATCCCAGCCGCACACACACATTACACTCACCACACACACTCATCCCAGCCGCACACACGCATTACACTCCCCACACACACTCATCCCAGCCGCACACACATTACACTCCCCACACACACTCATCCCAGCCACACACACATTACACTCCCCACACACACTCATCCCAGCCGCACACACACATTACACTCCCCACACACACTCACCCCAGCCGCACACACACATTACACTCCCCACACACACTCATCCCAGCCGCACACACACATTACACTCCCCACACACACTCATCCCAGCCGCACACACACATTACACTCCCCACACACACTCATCCCGGCCGCACACACACATTACACTCCCCACACACACTCATCCCAGCCGTACACACACATTACACTCCCCACACACACTCACCCCAGCCGTACACACACATTACACTCCCCGCACACACTCACCCCAGCCGCACACACACATTACACTCCCCACACACACTCATCCCAGCCGCACACACACATTACACTCCCCACACACACTCACCCCAGCCGCACACAAACATTACACTCCCCACACACACTCATCCCAGCCGCACATACACATTACTCTCCCCACACACACTCATCCTAGCCGCGCACACACATTACACTCCCCACACACACTCATCCCAGCCGCGCACACACATTACACTCCCCACACACACTCACCCCAGCCACACATACACACATTACACTCCCCACACACACTCATCCCAGCCGCACACACATTACACTCCCCACACACACTCATCCCAGCCGCACGCACATTACACTCCCCACACACACTCATCCCAGCCGCACACACACATTACACTCCCCACACACACTCATCCCAGCCGCACACACACATTACACTCCCCACACACACTCACCCCAGCCACACATACACACTGCACTCCCCACACACACTCATCCCAGCCGCACACACACATTACACTCCCCACACACACTCATCCCAGCCGCACACACACATTACACTCCCCACACACACTCACCCCAGCCGCATACAAACATTACACTCCCCACACACACTCATCCCAGCCGCACATACACATTACTCTCCCCACACACACTCATCCTAGCCGCCCACACACATTACACTCCCCACACACACTCATCCCAGCCGCGCACACACATTACACTCCCCACACACACTCACCCCAGCCACACATACACACTGCACTCCCCACACACACTCATCCCAGCCGCACACACATTACACTCCCCACACACACTCATCCCAGCCGCACGCACATTACACTCCCCACACACACTCATCCCAGCCGCACACACACATTACACTCCCCACACACACTCATCCCAGCCGCACACACACATTACACTCCCCACACACACTCACCCCAGCCACACATACACACTGCACTCCCCACACACACTCATCCCAGCCGCACACACACATTGCACTCCCCACACACACTCATCCCAGCCGCACACACACATTATACTCCCAACACACACTCATCCCAGCCGCACACACACATTACACTCTCCACACACACTCATCCCAGCCGCAGATACACATTACACTCCCCACACACACTCACCCCAGCCGCACACACACATTACACTCCCAACACACACTCATCCCAGCCGCGCATACACACATTACACTCCCCACACACACTCATCCCAGCCACAGATACACATTACACTCCCCACGCACACTCATCCCAGCCGCACACAAACATTACACTCCCCACACACACTCATCCCAGCCGCACGCACACATTAGACACCCCACACACACTCATCCCAGCCGCACACACACATTACACTCCCCGCACACACTCATCCCAGCCGCACACAAACATTACACTCCCCACACACACTCACCCCAGCCGCACACACATTAGACACCCCATACACACTCATCCCAGCCGCACACACACATTACACTCCCCGCACGCACTCATCCCAGCCGCACACACACATTACACTCCCCACACACACTCATCCCAGCCGCACACACACATTACACTCCCCACACATACTCATCCCAGCCGCACACACACATTACACTCCCCACACACACTCATCCCAGCCACACACACACACACTACACCCCCCGCACACACTCATCCCAGCCACACACACACATTACACACCCCACACACACTCATCCCAGCCGCACACACACATTACACGCCCGACACACACTCATCCCAGCCACACACACACATTACACTCTCCACACACACTCATCCCAGCCACACACACATTACACTCCCCACACACACTCATCACAGCCACACACACACATTACACTCCCCACACACACTCATCCCAGCCGCGCACACACATTACACTCCCCACACACACTCATCCCAGCCGCACACACACATTACACACCCCACACACACTCATCCCAGCCGCACACACACATTACACTCCCCACATACACTCATCCCAGCCGCACACACATTACACTCCCCACACACACTCATCCCAGCCACACACACACATTACACATCCCACACACACTCATCCCAGCCGCACACACACATTATACTCCCCACACACACTCATCCCAGCCGCACACACACATTACACTCCCCACACACACTCACCCCAGCCACACATACACACTGCACTCCCCACACACACTCATCCCAGCCGCACACACGCATTACACTCCCCACACACACTCACCCCAGCTGCACACACACATTACACTCCCCAAACACACTCATCCCAGCCGCACACCCACATGACACTCCCCACACACACTCATCCCAGCCGCACACACACATTACAATCCCCACACACACTCATCCCAGCCGCACACACTTATTACACTCCCCGCACACACTCATCTCAGCCGCACACACACATTACACTCCCCGCACACACTCATCCCAGCCGCACACACACATTACACTCCCCACACACACTCATCCCAGCCGCACACACACATTACACTCCTCACACACACTCATCCCAACCGCAGATACACATTACACTCCCCACACACACTCCTCCCAGCCGCACACACATTACACTCCCCACACACACTCATCCGAGCCGCACACACACATTACACTCCCCACACACACTCATCCCAACCGCACACACACATTACACTCCCCACACACACTCAGCCCAGCCGCACACACACATTACACTCCCCACACACACTCATCCCAGCCGCACACACACATTACACTCCCCACACACACTCATCCCAGCCGCACGCACACATTACACTCTCCACACACACTCATCCCAGCCGTACACACACATTACACTTCCCACACACACTCACCACAGCCGTACACAGACATTACACTCCCCGCACACACTCATCCAAGCCGCACACACACATTACATTCCCCACACACACTCATCCCAGCCGCACACACACATTACACTCCCCACACACACTCACCCCAGCCACACACACACATTACACTCCCCACACACACTCATCCCAGCCGCACACACTCATTACACTCCTCGCACACACTCATCCCAGCCGCACACACACATTACACTCCCCGCACACACTCATCCCAGCCGCACACACACATTACACACCCCACACACACTCATCCCAGCCGAACACACACACTGCACTCCCCACACACACTCATCCCAGCCTCACACACACATTACACTCCTCACACACACTCATCCCAGCCGCACACACATTACACTCCCCACACACACTCATCCCAGCCACACACACATTACACTCCCCACACACACTCATCCCAGCCGCACACACACATTACACTCCCCACACACACTCATCCCAGCCGCACACACACATTACACTCCCCGCACACACTCATCCCAGCCGCACACACACATTACACTCCCCACACACACTCATCCCAGCCGCACATACACATTACTCTCCCCACACACACTCATCCCAGCCGCACACACGCATTACACTCCCCACACACACTCACCCCAGCTGCACACACACATTACACTCCCCAAACACACTCACCCAGCCGCACACCCACATGACACTCCCCACACACACTCATCCCAGCCGCACACACACATTACAATCCCCACACACACTCATCCCAGCCGCACACACTTATTACACTCCCCGCACACACTCATCTCAGCCGCACACACACATTACACTCCCCGCACACACTCATCCCAGCCGCACACACACATTACACTCCCCACACACACTCATCCCAGCCGCACACACACATTACACTCCTCACACACACTCATCCCAACCGCAGATACACATTACACTCCCCACACACACTCATCCCAGCCGCACACACATTACAGTCCCCACACACACTCATCCCAGCCACACACACATTACACTTCCCACACACACTCATCCGAGCCGCACACACACATTACACTCCCCACACACACTCATCCCAGCCGCACACACACATTACACTCCCCACACACACTCACCCCAGCCGCACACACACATTACACTCCCCACACACACTCATCCCAGCCGCACACACACATTACACTCCCCACACACACTCATCCCAGCCGCACGCACACATTACACTCTCCACACACACTCATCCCAGCCGTACACACACATTACACTTCCCACACACACTCACCACAGCCGTACACAGACATTACACTCCCCGCACACACTCATCCAAGCCGCACACACACATTACACTCCCCACACACACTCATCCCAGCCGCACACACACATTACACTCCCCACACACACTCACCCCAGCCACACACACACATTACACTCCCCACACACACTCATCCCAGCCGCACACACATTACACTCCTCGCACACACTCATCCCAGCCGCACACACACATTACACGCCCGACACACACTCATCCCAGCCACACACACACATTACTCACCCCACACACACTCATCCCAGCCACACACACACATTACACTCCCCACACACACTCATCACAGCCACACACACATTACACTCCCCACACACACTCATCACAGCCACACACACACATTACACTCCCCACACACACTCATCCCAGCCGCGCACACACATTACACTCCCCACACACACTCATCCCAGCCGCACACACACATTACACACCCCACACACACTCATCCCAGCCGCACACACACATTACACTCCCCACACACACTCATCCCAGCCGCACACACATTACACTCCCCACACACACTCATCCCAGCCACACACACACATTACACATCCCACACACACTCATCCCAGCCGCACACACACATTATACTCCCCACACACACTCATCCCAGCCGCACACACACATTACACTCCCCACACACACTCACCCCAGCCACACATACACACTGCACTCCCCACACACACTCATCCCAGCCGCACACACGCATTACACTCCCCACACACACTCACCCCAGCTGCACACACACATTACACTCCCCAAACACACTCATCCCAGCCGCACACACACATTACACTCCCCACACACACTCATCCCAGCCGCACACACACATTACAATCCCCACACACACTCATCCCAGCCGCACACACTCATTACACTCCCCGCACACACTCATCCCAGCCGCACACACACATTACACTCCCCGCACACACTCATCCCAGCCGCACACACACAGTACACTCCCCACACACACTCATCCCAGCCGCACACACACATTACACTCCTCACACACACTCATCCCAACCGCAGATACACATTACACTCCCCACACACACTCATCCCAGCCGCACACACATTACACTCCCCACACACACTCATCCCAGCCACACACACATTACACTCCCCACACACACTCATCCGAGCCGCACACACACATTACACTCCCCACACACACTCATCCCAGCCGCACACACACATTACACTCCCCACACACACTCACCCCAGCCACACACACACATTACACTCCCCACACACACTCATCCCAGCCACACACACATTACACTCCCCACACACACTCATCCCAGCCGCACACACACATTACACTCCCCACACACACTCATCCCAGCCGCACACACACATTACACTCCCCGCACACACTCATCCCAGCCGCACACACACATTACACTCCCCACACACACTCATCCCAGCCGCACACACATTACCCTCCCCACACACACTCATCCCAGCCACACACACATTACACTCACGACACACACTCATCCCAGCCGCACACACACATTACACTCACCACACACACTCATCCCAGCCGCACACACGCATTACACTCCCCACACACACTCATCCCAGCCGCACACACACATTACACTCCCCACACACACTCACCCCAGCCGCACACACACATTACACTCCCCACACACACTCATCCCAGCCGCACACACACATTACACTCCCCACACACACTCATCCCAGCCGCACACACACATTACACTCCCCACACACACTCATCCCGGCCGCACACACACATTACACTCCCCACACACACTCATCCCAGCCGTACACACACATTACACTCCCCACACACACTCACCCCAGCCGTACACACACATTACACTCCCCGCACACACTCACCCCAGCCGCACACACACATTACACTCCCCACACACACTCATCCCAGCCGCACACACACATTACACTCCCCACACACACTCATCCCAGCCGCACACACATTACACTCCTCGCACACACTCATCCCAGCCGCACACACACATTACACGCCCGACACACACTCATCCCAGCCACACACACACATTACTCACCCCACACACACTCATCCCAGCCGCACACACACATTACACTCCCCACACACACTCATCACAGCCACACACACATTACACTCCCCACACACACTCATCACAGCCACACACACACATTACACTCCCCACACACACTCATCCCAGCCGCGCACACACATTACACTCCCCACACACACTCATCCCAGCCGCACACACACATTACACACCCCACACACACTCATCCCAGCCGCACACACACATTACACTCCCCACACACACTCATCCCAGCCGCACACACACATTACACTCCCCACACACACTCATCCCAGCCGCACACACACATTACACTCCCCGCACACACTCATCCCAGCCGCACACACACATTACACTCCCCACTCACACTCACCCAGCCAACAGGATGGCACTGATTGTGCTGGAGCGTGCCCATACAGCTGATGGGTCGACAGGGACCAGGTGGCACCTAGGGGGGAGGCCCGGGGGACACCCGTATGACCCGAAGCCCTGAGTTGACAGCGGGCCATTAGCGGCGTGCGCAGCTGCATGGCTGCCTTGCCGGCTGCGGCAATGGTGTTCCGCGCCCGTCCACCCCGACCCCACAGCCCACCTTCTGGCCCCACCCCGCTACTCCCTCCGGCCCTGGCAGAAGCCCACCCCGGCCAACGGCACAACTGTCCGTCCCCCCTCCTCTCCCTCAGCAGCCATAACGCTGGTTTCACGATGTTTAAAAGCACAAGTGAGCCGCGCTGTTAGCAACTCAGCCCATCGGTGGCGGAGAATCGCGGAGGCCTCGGAGAATACCGGGTCAGGCTCCCTAATGATCTACAAACGGCGTTTACTATACATGCGGAAAGGAACGCACTGACACCGCTGTCGAGGTGACGGTAAATCGCGCATTGGCATCAATTCATAGAACATAGAACATAGAACATTACAGCGCAGTACAGGCCCTTCGGCCCTCGATGTTGTGCCGACCTGTGAAACCGCTCTAAAGCCCATCTACACTATTCCCTTATCGTCCATATGTCTATCCAATGACCATTTGAATGCCCTTAGTGTTGGCGAGTCTACTACTGTTGCAGGCAGGGCATTCCACGCCCTTACTACTCTCTGAGTAAAGAACCTACCTCTGACATCTGTCCTATATCTCCCCTCAATTTGAAGCTATGTCCCCTCGTGCTAGACATCACCATCCGAGGAAAAATGCTCTCACTGTCCACCCTATCCAATCCTCTGATCATCTTGTATGCCTCAATTAAGTCACCTCTTAACCTTCTGCTCTCTAACGAAAACAGCCTCAAGTCCCTCAGCCTTTCCTCATAAGGTCTTCCCTCCATACCAGGCAACATTCTGGTAAATCTCCTCTGCACCCTTTCCAATGCTTCCACATCCTTCCTATAATGCGGCGACCAGAATTGCACGCAATACTCCAAATGCGGCCGCACCAGAGTTTTGTACAGCTGCAACATGACCTCATGGCTCCGAAACTCAATCCCTCTACCAATAAAAGCTAACACACCGTAACGCCTTCTTAACAACCCTCTCAACCTGGGTGGCAACTTTCAGGGATCTATGTACATGGACACCGAGATCTCTCTGCTCATCCACACTGCCAAGAATCTTACCATTAGCCCAGTACTTCCTGTTATTCCTTCCAAAATGAATCACCTCACACATTTCTGCATTAAACTCCATTTGCCACCTCTCAGCCCAGCGCTGCAGCTTATCTATGTCTCTCTGTAACTTGTAACATCCTTCCGCACTGTCCACAACTCCACCGACTTTTGTGTCATCTGCAAATTTACTCACCCATCCTTCTACGCCCTCCTCCAGGTCACCGTCTCAAAGAACTCAATAAGGTTTGTGAGGCACGACCTACCCTTCACAAAATCGTGTTGACTATGTCTAATCAAATTATTCCTTTCCAGATGATTATACACCCTATCTCTTATAAACCTTTCCAAGATTTTGCCCACAACAGAAGTAAGGCTCACTGGTCTATAGTTACCGGGGTTATCTCTACTCCCCTTCTTGAACAAGGGGACAACATTTGCTATCCTCCAGTCTTCTGGCACTATTCCTGTTGACAAAGATGACTTAAAGATCAAAGTCAAAGGCTCAGCAATCTCCTCCCTAGCTTCCCAAAGAATCCTAGGATAAATCCCATCCGGCCCAGGGGACTTATCTATTTTCACCCTTTCCAGAATTGTTAACACCTCCTCCTTATGAACCTCAAGCCCTTCTAGTCTAGTAGCCTGAATCTCAGTATTCTCCTCGACAACATTGTCTTTTTCCTGTGTGAATACTGACGAAAAATATTCATTTAGCACCTCTCCTATCTCCTCGGACTCCAAGCACAACTTCCCACTACTGTCCTTGACTGGCCCTACTCTTACCCTAGTCATTCTTTTATTCCTGACATATCTATAGAAAGCTTTAGGGTTATCCTTGATCCTACCTGCCAAAGACTTCTCATGTCCCCTCCTGGCTCTTCTTAGCTCTCTCTTTAGGTCCTTCCGAGCTAACTTGTAACTCTCGAGCGCCCTAACTGAACCTTCATGTCTCATCTTTACTTAAGCCTCCTTCTTCCTCTTGACAAGTGTTTCGACTGCCTTAGTAAACCACGTTTCCCTCGCTTGACCACTTCCTCCCTGCCTGACAGGCACATACTTATCAAGGACACGCAGTTGCTGTTCCTTGAACAAGCTCCACATTTCCATTGTACCCATCCCCTGCAGTTTTCCTCTCCATCCGATGCATCCTAAGTCTTGCCTTATCGCATCATAATTGCCTTTCCCCCAGATATAACTCTTGCCCTGCGGTATATACCTATCCCTTTCCATCACTAAAGTAAACGTAATCGAATTGTGGTCACTATCACCAAAGTGCTCACCTACCTCCAAATCTAACACCTGTCCTGGTTCATTACCCAGTACCAAATCCAATACAGCCTCGCCTCTCGTTGGCCTATCTACATACTGTGTCAGGAAACCCTCCTGCACACATTGGACAAAAACGGACCCATCTAAAGTACTCGAACTATTGCGTTTCCAGTCAATATTTGGAAAGTTAAAGTCCCCCATAACAACTACCCTGTTGCTTTAGCTCCTATCCAGAATCATCTTCGCAACCCTTTCCTCTACATCTCTGGAACTTTTCGGAGGCCTATCGAAAACCCCTAACAGGGTGACCTCTCCTTTCCTGTTTCTAACCTCAGCCCATACTACCTCAATTGACGAGTCCTCATCAAACGTCCTTTCTGCCACCGTAATACTGTCCTTGACTAACAATGCCACGCCTCCCCCTCTTTTACCACCTTCCCTGAGCTTACTGAAATATCTAAACCCCAGCACCTGCAACAACCATTCCTGTCCCTGCTCTATCCATGTCTCCGAAATGGCCACAACATCGAAGTCCCAGGTACCAACCCATGCCGCAAGTTCACCCACCTTATTCCGGATGCTCCTGGCATTGAAGAAGACACACTTTAAACCACCTTCCTGCCTGCCGGTACACTCCTGCAACTTTAAAACCTTACTCATGACCTCACTACTCTCAACCTCCTGTATACTGGAGCTACAATTCAGGTTCCCAAGCCCCTGCTGAACTAGTTTAAACCCTCCCAGTAGCAAATTTCCCCCCCCAGGATATTGGTACCCATCTGGTCCAGGTGTAGACCATCCCGTTTGTAGAGGTCCAACCGACCCCAGAATGAGCCCCAGTTATCCAGAAATCTGAAACCCTCCCTCCTGCACCATCCCTGTAGCCACGTGTTCAACTCCTCTCTCTCCCTATTCCTCGTCTCGCTATCACATGGCACGGGTAACAACCCAGAGATAATAACTCTGTTTGTCCTAGATCTAAGTTTCCACCCTAGCTCCCTGAATTCCTGCCTTACATCCCTATCCCTTTTCCTACCTATGTCATTGGTACCTATGTGGACCACGACTTGGGGTTGCTCCCCCTCCCCCTTAAGAATCCCGAAAACATGATCCGAGACATCACGCACCTTGGCACCTGGGAGGCAACACACCAACCGCGAGTCTCTCTCGTTCCCACAGAATCTCCTATCTATCCCCCTAACTATGGAGTCTCCAATGACTAATGCTCTACTCCTCTCCCCCCCCTTCCCTTCTGAGCAACAGGGACAGACTCTGTGCCAGAGACCTGCACCCCATGGCTTACCCCTGGTAAGTCCCCCCCCCCAACAATATCCAAAGCGGTATACTTGTTACTAAGGGGAACAACCACAGGGAATCCCTGTACTGACTGCTTCCTCTCAGCCCCTCTCACCGTCACCCATCTATCTTTATTCTTCAGAGTAACTACATCCCTGAAGCTTCTATCTATGACCACCTCTGCCTCCCGAATGATCCGAAGTTCATCCAGCTCCAGCTCCAGTTCCCTAACGCGGTTTCTGAGGAGCTGAAGATGGGTGCACTTCCCACAGATGTAATCAGCAGGGACACTGACGGCGTCCCTCACCTCAAACATTCTGCAGGAGGAACATTGCACTACCTTCCCTGCCATCCCCTCCAGATAAAAAAAGAAAAAGAAAGAAAGAGCTTACCTGTTATTCACTCCCCTTCTCAGCAAGCACTCACTCAGCAACCTCTGCACCCCGCACGATAACATCTGAGGGAATATAAAAGAAAAACTACTTACCAGTCACCAGCCAGTCCCTTACCTGCAGGCTGTGATATCACGGTTCAATTTCTTCCTGACCTCGAGCCTTCCTCTTGATCTTTACAGCGAAATCGGCCGTGATTTTGGTGTGGGAACCTATTCTCCGTCCAATTGCATTTCCCAATTTTGGCGTCTGCTAACTATTTCCACAGTACATGGTTTGCTCGAACACAGGTCCCAGCACGGTTTAGGTGCAGACTGTCCCAACAGTACAGCCCGTACTTTCCCTCGTACGATGCCAGTGAGCCACAAACCGAAACCCGTCTCTCCCACATCAGTCTGTGAGTCATGCTTTCATCTCTCTAACCTTATTTGTCCAATGCCAATTTGCACGTGGCTGGGGTAATAATGATGTTCTGCTCTTCAAGTTGCTGCCCAATTCCTTATATTGTCTGAGCAATGTTGATTCGCCCCAAAAGCCGTACTCTGCCCGGTAACAGGTGCGATTGGATCCTATCCCTATGGAATGATTTTCAGAGTCCCATTGAGTTGAAGTTTGACTCCTGGCAGCACAGGGAACAGATCCTACTCTCCACCTCCAGCACAGGGAGCAGATCCTACTCTCCACCTCCAGCACAGGGAGCAGATCCTACTCTCCACCTCCAGCACAGGGAGCAGATCCTACTCTCCACCTCCAGCACAGGGAGCAGATCCTACTCTCCACCTCCAGCACAGGGAACAGATCCTACTCTCCACCTCCAGCACAGGGAGCAGATCCTACTCTCCACCTCCAGCACAGGGAGCAGATCCTACTCTCCACCTCCAGCACAGGGAGCAGATCCTACTCTCCACCTCCAGCACAGGGAACAGATCCTACTCTCCACCTCCAGCACAGGGAGCAGATCCTACTCTCCACCTCCAGCACAGGGAGCAGATCCTACTCTCCACCTCCAGCACAGGGAGCAGATCCTACTCTCCACCTCCAGCACAGGGAACAGATCCTACTCTCCACCTCCAGCACAGGGAGCAGATCCTACTCTCCACCTCCAGCACAGGGAGCAGATCCTACTCTCCACCTCCAGCACAGGGAACAGATCCTACTCTCCACCTCCAGCACAGGGAACAGATCCTACTCTCCACCTCCAGCACAGGGAGCAGATCCTACTCTCCACCTCCAGCACAGGGAGCAGATCCTACTCTCCACCTCCATGTTTTCTCCAGAAAGGTGAGTGTTGGGATCCTCCATTCTGTGGACTAAGTCCGCACGCCCGCTGGAAAACGGGCGGGAATCACCCCGGACTTTTTCCTAGAAAGTCCGGGGTGATTCTCCGTCTTCAAGGGGCTAACAGGGCCCTGGAGTCCTGCAGCTCCGGCTGCCGTCGGGGCCCTGTAGTTACGCCCGCGCGGCGCGAATGCGCGTGGCGGCCATCTTCGCGCCGACCCCCGCGCAACATGGCGGAGACCTACAGGGGCCCAGCGCGGAGGAACATAGGCTCCCCCCCCCCGGAATGATCACGCCCGCCGATCGGTAGCCACCGTGGAGGCACCCCCCCGGAGTCGGTTCCCCAGCCCCCCCTCCCCGCCCCGCAACGAGGATGGCCCCCGCAGTCAGAACGCCGATGTCCCGCCGGGTGGGACCACATGTGAACCACGCCGGCGGGACTCGCCGGAACTCGGCCCGTCGAGCGCGGAGAATCGCCGCGGGGACCACTTTCAACGGCTCCCGACCGCCGCTGCGTCGATTGCGCATGCGCGACTGGTGGTGATTCTCCGGTCACCGGAGAATCGTGTGCCGGCGTGGAAACCTGTTTTGGGTAATTCTTCGCCCAACGCTGAGCACGATTTCAGCACGGAGGGTCGGAGAATCCCACCCAAGGTTTCTGAACTGGCAGAGAACCTGAAGAAGTCTACCTCCAGGAAAACCATCACAGGCTGCAAACAAGGACCAGGACCTTCTCTCTCTCCAGAAAGCCTGTGAGTGCTGTACTTCTGAAACTACAGAGGTCTGAACGAATCGACAATGAAGACTCATGGGGTGGTGGGGATATAGACTCCCACCACCAGCGAATGGAATGCCACTGAGATACACGCGGCTCGGGGAACTGGAGAGCCCAATGATCTTCCGATTGGCCGAGCTCGGGATTGTGTTCGCGACTCTGACAATGTCTCGCCATCCGGCTCTGGTCTCCCTCTGAAGAACCAAGTCTGTCCTCTGCTCTTCCTCCCAGAAGAGATTTGCGAGGATGCTACCAGGACTCGATGGTCTGAGTTATAAGGAGAGGTTGCATAGGCTGGGACTTTTTTCCCTGGAGCGTAGGAGGCTTAGGGGTCATCTTATAGAGGTCTGTAAAATAATGAGGGGCATAGATAAGGTAGATAGTCAACATCTTTTCCCAAAGGTAGAGGGTCTAGAACTAGAGGGCATAGGTTTAAGGTGAGAGGGGAGAGATACAAAAGAGACCAGAGGGGACATTTCTTCACAGAGGGTGGTGAGCATCTGGAACAAGCTGCCAGAGGCCGTGGTAGAGGCGGGTACAATTCTGTCTTTTAAAAAACAGTTAGACAGTTACATGGGCAGGGTCTGTATAGAGGGATATGGGCCAATTGCGGGCAAGTGGGACTAGCTCAGTGATAGAAACTGGGCGGCAAGGACAAGCTGGGCCGAAGGGCCTGTCTCCATGCTGTGAACACCTCTGACTCTATGACATTGACAAGGCCAAGGGTAGTCTGCCCTCTTGTTGAGTCACCAAGAGGGGGATATTTGTCAGCGTGCCACCTTCACTCTGTACCTAAGCGTCACACTTTGCCACACTCCAAACCTCCTCACATTGTGCTGACGTTATTTCCATGGTCACACCAGGCTTGTGACTAACAAGAGCTCTTGTTACCATCGTCCTCTCAGTGATCCCCGGGCATGGGGGCTCTCTGTTAGACATAAAGTGAAAAAACTGAGACTTACAGGAGCTCCCAATAGTCTGAAAGTGAGAGAGCATTTCACGCTTAATAGACTACAAGCCTTCTTGTTAACGGAAACCCACAGATTCCTCCGTGATCATTTCTGTTGGCTGGGCTGTGACAATATTATCAGCCAGGTAACCACAGGGCATGGACTGGAAGGAAATGGTCTGAGACTCAGGGACTGCCTGAGATCATAGACAACCAAGAGGAAAGGAGAGGGGGAGGGAGAAAGAGAAACTGAGACAGAGAGAAAGAGACAGAAACGGAGATAGACAGAGATAGAGGGAGAGACAGGCAGAGGAACGAGAGGCAGTTAGTGTGGGACGGGGTAGGACGAGCAATAGAAAGTAAGCCAGAGAGTGAGACAGAAAATTAAGAAGTGAGTGGGACTGAAAGAGAGACAGAGAAATGGATAGAGGGAAAGTATGAGGATGGGGAAGAAGGAGAGATGGTGAGATAGACAGAGTGGCGGACAGGGAGAGATAGAGGTGGAAAGATAGAGGGACAGATTGAGAGACAGGGAAAGAGTAGGACTGAAATAAAGAAAGAGAAAGAGAGAAGAAAACAGAAGGACAAAAGCAAATTGGACAAAAAAAGATAGGTAGATACATCGAGAGGGAGAGAGGGAAAGAGAGAGAGGAGTGGCCCCTGGGTTTCACCCAAAACTGGAACAGATTTGTGCCACACTTGAAGATTCAGCCACTAGAGCAGTCGATAGTATCTTTATAAACCTGGGTAAGTAAGATGATTCTTTCCTTTTTCTCATTCTCTGTTTATGTGTTTGTAGAAGTTCTTTCAAATGTCTATTTTAATTTTTGTTATTATTTAATGCACAAAATGTATAAAGCTGCGTTTAAACATTTTAATGTAGATCATTCTTAACTGGTACATTTTTAAAATTCATTTTCGGGATGTGGGCGTCGCTGGTTCTGCCGGCATTTATTGCCCATCCCTAATTGCCCTTCAGAAGGTGGTGCTGCCTTCTTGAACCGCTGCAGTTCCTGAGGCGTAGGTACACCCACTGTGCTGTTAGGGAGGGAGTTCCAGGATGTTGCCCCAGTGACAGTGAAGGAACGGCCGATATATTCCCAAGTCAGGATGGTGAATGACTTGGAAGGGAAACTCTTGTCCTTCTAGATGGTAGTGGTCGTGGGTTTGGAAGGTGCTGTCTAAGGAGCCTTGGTAAGTTACTACAGTACATCTTGTAGATGGGACACACGGCTGCCACTGTGCGTCGGTGGAGGAGGGAGTGAATGTTTGTGGAAGGGGGAGCAATCAAGCGGGGCTGCTTTGTCCTGGATGGTGTTGAGCTTCTTGAGTGTTGTTGTTGGAGCTGCACTCATCCAGGCAATTGGAGCGTATTCCATTACTTGTGCCTTGTAGATGGTGGACAGGCTTTGGGGGGGTCAGGAGGTGAGTTACTCGCTGTAGGATTCCTAGCCTTTGACCTGCTCTGGTAGCCACAGTATTAATGTGTCTGGGTCCAGTTCAGTTTCTGATCAATGGTAACTCCCAGGATGTTGATTGTGGGGATTCAGCGATGGTAATGCCATTGAATGTCAAGGGGGTGGTAGTTAGATCCTTCTCTTAGAACATAGAACATAGAAAAATACAGCACAGAACAGGCCCTTCAGCCCACGATGTTGTGTCAAACATTTGCCCTAGATTAAGGACAAATGAATCTACACTATATCATTTTACCGTAATCCATGTACCTATCCAATAGCCGCTTGAAGGTCCCTAATGTTTCCGACTCAACTACTTCCACAGGCAGTGCATTCCATGCCCCCACTACTCTCTGGGTAAAGAACCTACCTCTGACATCCCCCCTATATCTTCCACCATTCACCTTAAATTTATGTCCCCTTGTAATGGTTTGTTCCACCTGGGGAAAAAGTCTCTGACTGTCTACTCTATCTATTCCCCTGATCATCTTATAAACCTCTATCAAGTCGCCCCTCATCCTTCTCCGTTCTAATGAGTCTTCAGTACTATTGCAGGATATTGAGAGGGCCCACAGCCTTTGCAGTATCAGGGCCATCAGCCGTTTCTTGATCTCACGTGGAGTGAATCGAATTGGCTGAAGATGACATCTGTGATGCTGGGACCTCCGGAGGAGACCGAGACGGATCATCCACTCAGCACTTCTGGCTGAAGATTGTTATGACTGCTTCAACCTTGTGCTGGATTCTCCGGTCGTGACACCGAAATCACGTTCGGCGAACGGCCGGAGAATCTGAGTTCCCGACCAAACCGGGAGCGGTGCTTCTTTTGCGATGCTCCGCCCCCTCCGAAGCAGCATACTCTGTGAGTACACCACGCCATGTATCGACGGCCTCAGGACTTTGGCTGAGGCCCACCCCCCGATGCTCCGCCCCCGACCAGCCGGGTTCCCGATGGCGGGGGTCTCTCATGGTCTCATCCGTCGGGAACTCTGCGTGGTGGCTGCGGACTCAGTCCAGCGTCACCACAGTCGGGGGAGGGCCGATCCACGGGCGGGGGGGACATTATTCGGGTCTGGGGGCACTGTGGGGGTGTGGTCTGGGGCACGCGAGCCAGCCGAAGGGGGTGGCTCTTTTGCGGGTCGGGTCCGCGAGTGGCCTCTGCCATGAAGCACAGCGCGGCCGTAGCACTGTGCGCGAGACCCATTGTTTCTGGCGTAAAACGACACCGTTCCCACGCTTGCATGGGGACATAGCCCCAGAATCGGAGAATCCAGCCCCTCGTCTTTTACACAGATGTGCTGGGTTCCTCCATCAGTGAGGATGGGGATATTTGTGGAGCCTCCCCCTCCAGTGAGTTGTTTAATTGTCCATCACCATTCACAGCTGGATGTGGCAGGACTACAGAGCTCAGATCTGATGTGTTCGTTGTGGAATCACTCAGCTCTGTCTGTTACTTGCTGCTTGTGCTGTTTGGAACAAGGAGTCCCGTGTTGTAGCTTCACTAGGTCGACACTTCATTGTTCGGTCTGCCTGGTGTTGCTCCTGGCACGCTCTCCTGCACTCTCCATTGAACCAGGATTGACCCCCTGGCTGGGTGGTAATGGGGGAGTGGAGGATATCCCGGGCCAGGAGGTTACAGATTGTGGGTGATACAATTCTGCTGCTGCTGATGGCCCACAGCCTCCTGGAGGCCCAGTCTGGAGTTGCTCGATCTGTTTGAAATCTATCCCATTTCACACGGGGGTAATGCCACACAACACGATGGAGGGTATCCTCAACGTGAAGACGGGACATTGTCTCCACAAGGACTGTGCGGTGGTCACTCTGACCGATACTGTCAGGGACAGATGCATCTGCAGCAGGCAGGTTGGTGAGGGTGAGGTCAAGTATGTTTTTCCTCTTGTTGGTTCCCTCACCACCTGCTGCAGTCCCAGTCTAGCAGCTCTGTCCTTTAGGACCCGGCCAGCTCGGTCTGTGGTGGTATCACCGAGCCACTCTAGGTGACGGACATTGAAATCCCCACCCAGAGCATATTCTGTGTCCTTGTCACCCTCAGTGCTTCCTCCAAGTGGTGTTCAACATGGAGGAGGATTGATTCATCAGCTGATGGTGGCCGGTACGTGGTAATCAGCAGGAGGTTTCCTTGCCCATGTTTAATCTGAAGCCATGAAATCTCACAGGGTCCAGAGTCAATGTTGAGGACTCCCAGGGCGACTCCGTCCTGACTGTGCCCCCACCTCTGCTGGGTCAGTCCTGCCAGTGAGGACATACCCAGGAATGGTGAGGGTGGTGTCTGGGACGTTGTCTGTAAAGTATGATTCTGTGAGTGTGACTATGTTAGGCTGTTGCTTGGCTAGTCTGTGAGAAGCTCTCCCAACTTCTGCATAAGCCCCCAGATGTTAGTAAGGAGGTTTTGCAGGGTGAGCAGGGCTGCGTTTGGCGTTGTCGTTTCCGGTGCCTGGATCGATGCCGGGTGGTCCGTCCGGTTTCATTTCTATTTGTTGACTTTGTAGCGATTGAATACAACTGAGTGATTTGCTCGGCCATTTCAGACGGCTGTGCGCCTGGACTCAAATGTAGGACAGACTAGGTAAGGATTGAGGATTTCCTGTTCTAAAGGAGACCCATAGCCAGGGAGTCAGTGAGTGTGGAACCTGTACTGAGCACCCAGGGACCAACCACACAGAGAGCCAAAAACGGAGGTGTGCTCATCAAATACAGAGAAGTCAATGCCGCTGGAGGGAGCACTTCGAGGACCTCCTCAACCAAGACACAACCTTCGCCACCATCCTGCAACACACTCCACCCCACCAGCTCACCGTGAGGTCGGAAAAGCCACCCAACAGTTGGAAAGCAAGAAGGCCTCTGGGAATCCCTGCAGAAGTATGAAATGAGGCAGAGTTACACTCTTGACCAGAATCCACAACCTCGTCCCTGGAACGTAAGGGAGCATGCTGGGTGATCTCAGAGACACCTGGGGCGAAATTCTCCTCCCCGCCCCGCCACATTTCTGCCCCGACCGGCCGGCGGGAGTCTCCGTAACACCGGCCGGTCAATGGGGTTTCCCATTGTGGGGCAGCCCCACGCCGCCGGGAAACCCCCGGGCGCCGAACGGAGACTCCCGCCGGCGGAGAATGACGCCCCCGAATTGTGACCATCTTCAAGAAAGGGGACAGGCCTGACTGCGGGAATCCTCCTCACTCGCTTCCCAGTGTGTGAAGAGCTCCTCGCCGAGTCTCAGTGAGACTTTCACCCACGGCGATGATCTTCAGCGTGGGACAAATCCAGGAAAGGTGCAGGGAGCAGCATCAACCTCTGTACGTGGCCTTCTTCAATCTCACAAAGGCCTGTCAACAGTGAGGGATTGTGGAGTATTCTCCCCAAATTCGGCTGCCGCAGAAATTCCCCACCATTCTCCACCTGCTCCACAATGTCACGCAAGCCGTGATCCTCACCAAGAGAACCACCACCATCATGTGTGTAAACCGGGGTCAAACAGGACTGCGTCATCGCACCAACGCTCTTCTCCATGTTCCTCACAGCAACACTCTATCCCGTCACCCTGAAACTCCCGCTAGATTGAAGCTAACCTACCGGACAAGCGGGAAACTGTTCAACCTCTGTCGCCTCCAGGCCAGAACCAAGACCCAATCTCTGTCAACGAGCTGCAGAACACAGATGACACCTGGGTGTTCGCACATTCCGAGGCCGAGCTGCAAACCATCATCGACACGTTCACCGAGGCATCTGAGAGATTGGGCCTCAGATTAAACATCCGGAGAACAAAGGTTATCTACCAGCCCGCTCCTGCCACACAAACTGCCCCCCTGACCATCAGGATCCACGGTGAGCCCCTGGACAATGGGATCATTTCCCATACCTCAGGAGCCTCCTCTCGGTGCGAGTGGAGATTGACGCGGAAATCCAGCTTAGATTCCAATGCGCCAGTGCAGTGCCTGACCTCAAACCCAGCACCAAGCTCCTGGTCTACAGAGCAGCCGTGGTCCCCGCCCTCTTTAATAATAATAATCTTTATTGTCACAAGTCGGCTTACATTAACACTGCAATGAAGTTACTGTGAAAAGCCCCCAGTCCCCACACTCCGGCGCCTGTTCGGATACACAGGAAGAATTCAGAATGTCCAATTCACCCAACACCAGAGAAAGAGAGCGCGAGTGAGGGAGAGGGAGAGAGGACGGTGTATTACAAAGCCAGAGGGCTGGTGAGGCGGGGGGGGGGGGGAAAAGCACAGATTGAACCGACTGACCCCACACCCTGTCCCCATCTCCCTGAAGCCTGTTCACTCTGTGTGCTGATTGGATATGCCACTATCTTTCAGCACAGAGTTCGATCTGGCCAAACAGAGGGGTCACTGTGTGTGAGGGGAGGGGGGAAGCTGAGGAATTGAGGAGTCAGTTTGCACATTGCGATAGCTGCGGTTGGATCTGGGGACGGTATTTTTGGCAGTAATGGTTCACTCTGTTTGTGTTCCAGTTCAGATTCCCAGACCTCCAGCTGCACAGATGCCCAACGACACCAACAACATCACAAGGTTTTCAACTCCTGAAGCCACTCAGGGAACACTCTCAACCCCAATCTCAAGCACAGGTAGACCTGACGTACAGGCTGGAGAGTGGCTGCCTGGGAGGAGAGCGGCAGTGTGGGGAGGGGTGGAGCAGGAGAGGTGGGGGGAGCGCAATAGAGGTGATGAATGATTCGTGAACAAAAAGAGGGGCTGTTCTCATGACGATGATAGAGCCACACAAGACATGATATGCCTGCTGCTCTCTCTCTATCTTTCTCTATATCGTTC
Organism: Scyliorhinus torazame; assembly: GCF_047496885.1. Classification (NCBI taxonomy): domain Eukaryota; kingdom Metazoa; phylum Chordata; class Chondrichthyes; order Carcharhiniformes; family Scyliorhinidae; genus Scyliorhinus; species Scyliorhinus torazame. Next base: position 224,718,110 of record NC_092718.1, read on the forward strand.
TGTGTGACTCTCTGTCTCTCTGTCCCTTTCCCTCCATTTCTCTCTCTATCTCACTCTATCTCTCTCACTCTATCTCACACTGGCTCTGTCTCTCTCACTCTCACCGTCTCTCACTGACTCCCTGTATCCCACTTGCACCCTCTCTCTCTCTTTCTCTCCCACTCTCTCTCCCACTTGCCCTTTGTTTCTTTCTTCTCCCTCTCTCTTCACCCTCTGTCTATCTCTGTCTCCCTGTCTCTCTCTCTCTGTATCCCTGTCCTTCTCTCTGAATCTGTCTCTCTCTGTATCTGTCTTTCTCTCTCTGTTTCTCTCACTCTCTCCCTCTCTCACACACTCTCTCTGTCTCACTCTGTCTCCCTCTCCTTCTCTGCCTTTCTCTCTGTCTTCCTATCTCCCTCTCTGTCTTTCTATCTCTCTCTCACTCTCTCCCTCGCTCACTCTTACTCTCTGTTTCTATCTTTCTCTCTCTGTCCCTAACTTTCTCTCTCTCACTTTCTCTCTGTTTCAGGCCCTCACTCTCCCTGTCACTCTCTCTATCTGCCTCTCACTCTCTGTCTCACACTCTCTCTATGTCTGCATCTCCTGCTCTCTCTCTCTGTTTCTCTCTCTGTCACTCTCTCTATCTCTCACTCTTTCTCTCTCTGTCTATCGCTCTCTCTCTCTATTGTTCTGTTCCTCTCTATCTCTCCCTCTGTCTCTCACTCTGCCTCTCACATTCTCATATAAGTCTCTGCGTGTCTCTCTTTCTGTCTCTCTTACTCTCTCCCTCACATAAATATCTCCCTCTCACCACCTTTCTCTGTCTCTCTCTCATTCCCTGTCTCTCTGCCTCTCTCTTTCTATCTCTCCCTCTCTGTCTTTCCCTCTCTCTCAGTCTCTCTCTCTGTTTTTCTCTCTCACTCTGTCTCCATCTTTCTCTCTCTCTCTGTCTCTCTGTCTTTTACTCTCTATCTCTCTCTCCCTCACTATGCATGGTGGCACAGTGGTTAGCACGGCTGCCTCATAGTGCTAGGGAACCGGGTTCAATTCCAGCCTCGGGTTTCTTCACACTGTCTGTGCGGAGTCTGCATGTTCTCCCCGTGTGTGCGTGGGTTTCCTCCGGGTGCCCCGGTTTCCTCCCACAGTCCAAAGATGTGCGGGTTAGGTGGATTGGCCGTGATAAATTGCCCTTAGTGTCCAAAATTGCCCTTAGTGTTGGGTGGGGTTACTGGGTTGTGGGGATAGGGTGGAGGCGAGGGCTTAGGTGGGGTGCTCTTTCCAAGGGCCGGTGCAGACTCGATGGGCTGAATGGCCTCCTTCTGCACTGTAAATTCTATAATTCTATAATTCTATAAATAGACTGTGTCCCCTGGTTCTGGACACCCCCACCATCGGGAACATCCTTCCTGCATCTACCCTGTCCAGTCCTGTTAGAATTTTATAAGTCTCTGTGAGATCCCCCCTTATTCTTCTGAACTCCAGCGAGAACAATCCCAACCTAGTCAATCTCTCCTCATATGACAGTCCCGCCATCCCTGGAATCAGTCTGGTAAACCTTCTCTGCACTCCCTCGAGAGCAAGAACATCCTTCCTCCGAGAAGGAGACCAAAACTGCCCACAATACTCCAAGTGAGGCCTCACCAAGGCCCTGTATAATTGCAGCAAGACATCCCTGTTCCTGTACTCTAATCCTCTCGCTCTGAAGGCCAACATACCATTAGCCTTCTTTACCGCCTGCTGCACCTGTGCGCTTACCTTCAGCGACTGGTGTACGAGGACACCCAGGTCTCGGTGCACATTCCCCTCTCCTAATTTATGGCCATTCAGATAACAGTCTGACTTCTCGTTATCGCTACCAAAGTGGATAACCTCACATTTATCCACATTATTCTACATCTCCCATGCATTTTCTCACCTTATCTCAGTCACACTGCAGGATCTCTGTATCCTCCTCACAGCTCACCCTCCCACCAGCTTTGTGTCATCTGCAAATGTGGAGATAAGACATTTAGTTCCCTCATCTAAAATTCATAAATATATATAGTGAATAGCTGGGGTCCCTGTACCCCACTAGTCCTGCCTGCCAATTTGGAAAAAGACCAGTTTATTCCTATTCTTTGTTTCCTGTCTACCAACCAGTTTTCTATCTTTCTCAATACACTTCCCCCAATCCCATGCACTTCAACTTTACACACTAATCTCTTTTGTGGGATTTTGTCAAAAGCCTTCCGAAACTCCAAATAAATCACAACGACTAGCTCCTCCTCATCAACTCTACCAGTTACACCCTCAAAGAATTCCAGTAGATTTGACAAGCCTCATAAATCCATATTAATTCTATCTGATCCTGCTACTGTTTTCTAAGTGCTCTGCTATAATATCTTTAATAATGGATTCTAAAAATTTCCCCAGTACCGACATGAGGCTGATTGATCTATAATTCCCTGTTTTCTGTCTACCTCCCTTTTTGAATAGTGGGGTTACATTAGCTACCCTCCAATCTGCAGGGACTGTTCCAGAGTCTGTAGAATCCTGGAATGTGACCACCAATGTATCCACTATTTCTAGAGCCACCTCCTTAAGTACTCTGGGATGTAGATTATCAGACCCTGAGGATTTATCAGCCTTCAATCCCATCATTCCCCCAACACCATTTATCTACTATTACTGATCTTCAGTTCTTCCCTCTCAATAAACCCCGTGTTCCCCAACATTTCTCTCTTCACATACCTCAAGAAACTTTTACAGTCAGTTTTTATGTTCCCTGCAAACTTACTCTCGTACTCTATTTTCCCTTTCTTAATCAATCTCTTAGTCCTCCTTTGCTGAATTCTAAACTGCTCCCAATCCTCTGTTTTCTCTCTCTCTGTCTCACTTTCTCTGCCTCTCCCTTTCTCTCCCTGTCTCTCCCTCTCGCTGTTTAGCTCTCTCTCTGTCTTCTCTCACACACTCTGTCTCTCCCTTTCTCTATCCCACTCTCTGTCTTTCTCTCACACTGCTCTCATTCTCTCTCTCTGTCACTCTGTTTCTCTCTCTGTCTGTCTTTCTGTATCTCTCTCCCTCTCTGTTGCTCTCTCTCCCTCCCCCCTCTGTCTCTCCCTCTCCCTGTCTCTCTCTCACTCTCTGTCTCTCTCTCTCTCTGTCTCCTGTTCTCTCTCTCTCTCTCTCCCTCTTTCATTATCTCTATCTTTCATTATCTCTCTGTCTCTCCCTCTCCCTCTTTCACTCTGACACACTCACTCTGTTTTCTCTCATTCTCTCTCTCTTCCTCCCTCTCTGTCCCACTCTGCCATTCACTCTGTTTCTTTCTCTGTCTCTCTGTCTTTCTGTCTCTCTCTGTTTGTCTCCCTGTCTCTCTACGTCTCCTTTTCTTCTCTCTCTCTCTCTCTGTTTCCCTTTTCCTCTCTCTCTCGCAGGGTGTGGTTTATTGGGAAAAACAGAGTCCCGTTTTGGGAACGTTTAGTGGGTTTTTCCCCAAGCCGAGAACGGCCTCGGACCCCCTCCCCCTCGGACCCCCCACCATGGCCTCCGGACCCCAACAACACCCTGACTCACAACGCCCCCCTCATCCCACCTCAAAAAGGCAGGGCACCCTCGGGCCCAATCCTTGGCGGTGCCCTGGCAGGCTGGCAGTGCCAAGGTGGCAGGTTGGCAGTGCCAAGGTGGCAGGTTGGCAGTTACAAGATGCCTGGGTGGCAGCGGGAATGCCAGGGTACCACCCTGCCCAGAGCCCCACCCCCCCGGGAGATTTCCGAGGGCCTGGGAGCCCTCCACCCAGGTCCTGTTACGCCCGGTCCATGTATGTGTGGAGCAGTGCTAAACAGCTCCATGGCGAGATCTCCCAGGCCTGGGCGCTCGATCCCGAGTCTCCGGAGAATCGGGTGCCGACATATTTAAAGGAGCCTAACTGGTTATATATAAATCTGGATGGCGCCCAGCGAAGGAGCGATCCAGATCACAACATCTCGCGAGATCTCGTTACACCACAGGAGGCGGTCCGAGTGTCACAAATCGTGCGCGAGGTCCCTGCGAGGTTTAATGGCCTTGTCACCGAGTCAGGTGCAATAAGGCCGTTCGATCGCACCCTCTGTCTCTCTCTGCCTTCCTGTCTCTCTCTCTCTCTGTCCCATTCTGTTTTCCTCTCACCATGTTTTTCTCTCTCTCTGTCTCTTTCGCTCTCTGTCATTCACTCTGTCTCTCTCTCTCTCTGTCTCTCTCTCTGTCTCTCTCTCTCTATCTCTCTGCCTCCCTCTGACTTTTTCTCTCTCTCTGTCTTTCCCTCTTTCTGTCTCTCTCTCTCTTTGATTCTCTCTGACTTTCCCTCTTTCTCTGTCTTTCTCTCCCTCTGTCTTTCCCTCTTTGTCTCTCTCTCTCAGTCTCTCTCTATCTCTCTGCCTCCCTCAAACTTTCTCTCTGTCTGTCTTTCCCTCTTTCTGTCTCTCTCTCTCTTTGCTTCTCTCTGACTTTCCCTCTTTCTCTGTCTCTCTCTCCCTCTGTCTTTCCCTCTTTGTCTCTCTCTCTCAGTCTCTCTCTATCTCTCTGCCTCCCTCAAACTTTCTCTCTGTCTGTCTTTCCCTCTTTCTGTCTCTCTCTCTCTTTGCTTCTCTCTGACTTTCCCTCTTTCTCTGTCTCTCTCTCCCTCTGTCTTTCCCTCTTTCTCTGTCTCTCTCTCTCAGTCTCTCTGTTTCTCTGCCTCTCTCTGACTTTCTCTCTCCCTCTGTCTTTCCCTCTTTCTCTGTCTCTCTCTCAGTCTCTCTCTATCTCTCTGCCTCTCTCTGACTTTCCCTCTCCCTCTCTCTCTGTCTCTCTCTCAGTCTCTCTGTCATTCTCTCCCTCCCTCTGTCTCTTACACACTCTTGGCTCAATCTTCTAGTTGTTGAGAAGTTTGGGGTTTGGGGATAACGTTCTGCTCTGGGTCACGCTCTGGCAGCCAGCAGTTTGGTGAGGGTGGGGGATAGGTTTTGATGGGGTGAGGGAATGCTGGGAGTGTGGGGCGGGTCAGGGGGAGTATGGGGCAGTGTGTTTGTGGCACATAACACAGCCTCATACTGAAAAAATCACTGAGCCTTTTTCCAAAACTCCTCAAATCAGCTTTGAGACTTGATGCACAATCAATTGCACAAAGACGCAGATTGGGTACAACTGTGGCTTTATTACAGTCAGATGCGTGGCCTCCTGCTGCAGCTGGCGAAATGGCAGGGCACTGGAGGTCATGCATGTTTATACAGTTCTCCGTGGGCGGAGCCAGCCGGCAGGGGCTACCGGCGAACCTGTAGCGCCGGTCCTACCTCACATCTCCTATTACAGTTGTTCACCACAAGACAGAGACTTGCCATGTGCCTTCTGGGTGTTTAAGGGAGATTTCATAGATTTCATAGAATTTACAGTGCAGAAGGAGGCCATTCGGCCCATCGAGTCCGCACCGGTACTTGGAAAGAGCACCCTACCCAAGCCCACACCACCCTATCCCCATAACCCAGCAACCCCATTCAACCAACACTAAGGGCAATTTTGGACACTAAGGGCAATTTATCATGGCCAATCCACCTAACCTGCACATCTTTGGACTGTGGGAGGAAACCGGAGCACCCGGAGGAAACCCACGCACACACGGGGAGAACGTGCAGACTCCGCACAGACAGTGACCCAGCCGGGAATCGAACCTGGGACCCTGGAGCTGTGAAGCAATTGCGCTAACCGCTATGCTACCGTGCTGCCCCATGATGAGGAGCTCAGTCATTGGCTGCAGAGCCGGGGAAAGGCCCACATTGCTCCTTTGTGGGAAGAGCTGCCCAGGAGCTCGGACCGCACCCTCCCTGCCGCCCAATCCTTGTGCATTGCTCCGCAGCAGGGAGAGAGCGGCCCCGGTGTACACATTCTTCCCTGCGGGGGCGGAGGGCGTTTGCTGGTTGGGGCATTGAATCCCCTGGGAGAGGGACAGAGAGAAACCCCACTATCTTCCCATCCCCACCCGGTTAAATCTGTGGCAGGGAGGCCCATGGAGCTCCCTCTCCCTCCACCTTAACTCAGGCCCTTAAATTGTCAATTGTTGCCTCATGCCACAGCCGCTGGTATTAAATACCACCTCTTGTTTCCTAAATCTTCCCACCGTCTCTTTCTCTTTCTGTTTCTCCCTGTCTCAGTCACTCTCTCACTCTCTTTCTCCACCTTTTGTTCTATCTTTCACTCTCTTTCACTCTCTCTCACTCTATGCAACCTCCCTTTCTGGTTTAGCTCAGTGGGCTAGACAGCTGGTTTGCGATGTAGAACAAGGCCAGCAGCACGGTTCAATTCCCGTACCAGCCTCTCCAAACAGGCGCCGGAAATGTGGCGACTAGGGGCTTTTCACAGGAACTTCATACTTGTGACAATGACAGGTTATTATTATTATTATTACTTCTCCCCTTTACGCTTTCTCTCCCACTCTCTCTCATTCTCTGTGACCCTCTCTCTCATTTTCTTTCCCCTCGTAATCTCTCTTTCATCTCTTTCTGAATCTCTCTCACTCTGTCATCCCTTTTCTTTCTGATCTCTCTCTCTCTCTCTCACTCTCTCTCATTCTCACTCTCTCTCATTCTCACTCTCTCCCACTCACTCTCTCACTCTCTCTCTCTCTCTCTCACTGTCTCTCATTCTCACTCTCTCTCATTCTCACTCTCTCCCACTCTCTCACTCTCTCTCTGTCTCGCTCTCTCACTCTCTCGCACTCCCACTCCCTCACACTCTCTCTTTCTGTCTCACTCACTCTCTCTCAGTCTCTCTCTCTCTCCCTCGCTCTCACTCTCTCTCTCCCACTCTCTCTCACTCTCTCTCGCACTCTCTCACATTCTCTCTCTGTCTCACTCTCTCTCCCACTCTCTCTCACTCTCTCTCGCACTCTCTCACACTCTCTCTCTGTCTCACTCTCTCTCCCACTCTCACTCACTCTCACTTACACACTCTCACTCACTCTCTCACACTCTCTCTCTTTCTGTCTCACTCTCTTTCTCTCACTTTTCTTCTCTCTTTCACACACTCGCTTTCACGCACGCTCTCCCACTCCCTGTCTCACTCTCCCACTCTCACTCATTCTCACACTCTCACTCACTCTCTCACACTCTCTCTCATTCTCACTCTCTCTCATTCTCACTCTCTCCCACTCACTCTCTCACTCTCTCTCTCTCTCTCTCTCACTGTCTCTCATTCTCACTCTCTCTCATTCTCACTCTCTCCCACTCTCTCACTCTCTCTCTGTCTCGCTCTCTCACTCTCTCGCTCTCCCACTCTCTCCCACTCTCTCTCACTCTCTCTCGCACTCTCTCCCACTCTCTCTCTGTCTCACTCTCTCTCCCACTCTCTCTCACTCTCTCTCGCACTCTCTCACACTCTCCCTCTGTCTCACTCTCTCTCCCACTCTCTCTCACACTCTCACTCACTCTCTCACACTCTCTCTCTTTCTGTCTCACTCTCTTTCTCTCTCTCTCACTCACTCTCTCACTTTTCTTCTCTCTTTCACACACTCTCTTTGTCTCTGTCTCACTCTCTCTCACTCACTCTCTCCCTCCCTCTCTCGTACTCACTCTCTCCCTCTCTCTCGTACTCACTCTCTCCCTCTCTCTCTCTCATACTCACTCTCACCCTCTCTCCCTCTCTCTCTCACGCACTCTCTCACACTCTCTCTGTCTCACTCTCTCTCCCACTCTCACTCATTCTCCCACTCTCACTCTCACCCTCTCTCTCTGTCTCACTCTCTCTCCCACTCTCACTCTCACCCTCTCTCTCCCTCTCTCTCACTGTCTCTCATTCTCACTCTCTCTCTCATTCTCACTCTCTCCCACTCTCTCACTCTCTCTCTGTCTCGCTCTCTCACTCTCTCGCACTCCCACTCCCTCACACTCTCTCTCTTTCTGTCTCACTCACTCTCTCTCAGTCTCTCTCTCTCTCCCTCGCTCTCACTCTCTCTCTCCCACTCTCTCTCACTCTCTCTCGCACTCTCTCACATTCTCTCTCTGTCTCACTCTCTCTCCCACTCTCTCTCACTCTCTCTCGCACTCTCTCACACTCTCTCTCTGTCTCACTCTCTCTCCCACTCTCACTCTCACCCTCTCTCTCTGTCTCACTCTCTCTCCCACTCTCACTCTCACCCTCTCTCTCCCTCTCTCTCTGTCTCACTCTCTCTCCCACTCTCACTCACTCTCACCCTCTCTCTCCCTCTCTCTCTGTCTCACTCTCTCTCCCACTCTCACTCTCACCCTCTCTCTCCCTCTCTCTCTGTCTCACTCTCTCTCCCACTCTCACTCTCACCCTCTCTCTCCCTCTCTCTCTGTCTCACTCTCTCTCCCACTCTCACTCTCACCCTCTCTCTCGCACCCTCTCTCTCTGTCTCACTCTCTCTCCCACTCTCACTCACTCTCACCCTCTCTCTCCCTCTCTCTCTGTCTCACCCTCTCTCCCTCTCTCTCTCGCACCCTCTCTCTCCCTCTCTCTCTGTCTCACTCTCTCTCCCACTCTCACTCACTCTCACCCTCTCTCTCCCTCTCTCTCTGTCTCACTCTCTCTCCCACTCTCACTCTCACCCTCTCTCTCTGTCTCACTCTCTCTCCCACTCTCACTCTCACCCTCTCTCTCCCTCTCTCTCTGTCTCACTCTCTCTCCCACTCTCACTCTCATCCTCTCTCTCCCTCTCTCTCGCACCCTCTCTCTCTGTCTCACTCTCTCTCCCACTCTCACTCTCACCCTCGCTCTCCCTCTCGCTGTCACCCTCTCTCTCCCTCTCTCTCTAATTCACTGAGTGCTGACACTGATGCCTCTTGTGTTTTGCAGTAGGACCTTCGACCATTCACCCCAACTCCAATCTCCACTTCTTGGTGCTGCCAGGTTTGCTGACACTGACAGTGGCCGCCGTGTGTTTCATCGTGTGCTTCAAGAAGTGAGTGACCCAACAGCACAGTCAGGCCAGGGACAAAGGAGGCAGCTCCTCTACACAAGATGCTCAGCTCTCCTCCAAAACACTCAACACCTCAGGGAATCCCTGCACCACCTTCTCCTGTAATTTGTAAACACCCTCATGGATCAGGTGTAGACACTGCAAGGTGGATATTTACTGCCCATTCCTCAGATGCGCTGGTCTGGGATAATTGAGGGGACAGATTAATGGGAGGGACACACAGGCTGCTTTGATGTGTTAGTCATTGAATCGCCTCAAGATTTATGATTGACACAATCTCACACTAAATGCAACACCATTATTGCGAATTTTAAACAAAACATTTTCAATGAAATGGTAGTTACCCGTGAGCTGGTCACCCTGATCTGAGTGTCGGCCATTGAGGAGAGATCTTTCACTGAGATTTTCCTGCTTGATTCATCAGGATCTTTCCTTCAATTATCTGTCTTCTTTCTGGAGTGTTTATCTGTGGGTCTGTGTCAGGGATTGGCGTACAGAATACAGTTTGTGAAATATTTTATTTTTTGACTTTGTGAAACAATTTGTACACAATCCTCTTCTGTATGAGGATTGGTTAATTAGATGCATGGTCAGCTATTGGTTCGTTTGTGTAATCCCAAATTGTCTTCCATCATTAGGGCAGCACGGTAGCACAGTTGTTAGCACTGCTGCTTCACAGCTCCAGGTCCCAGGTTCAATTCCTGGCCCTGGGTCACTGTCTGTGCGGAGTCTGCACGTTCTCCCAGTGTGTGCGTGGGTTTCCTCCGGGTACTCCGGTTTCCTCCCACAGTCCAAAGATGTGCAGGTTAGGTGGATTGACCAATGATAAATTGCCCTTAGTGTCCAAAATGGTTAGGTGGGGTTTACGGGGATAGGGTGGAGGCATGGGCTTAAGTGGGGTGCTCTTTCCAAGAGCCGGCGCAGACTCGATGGGCTGAATGGCCTCCTTCTGCATTGTAAATTCTATGATCAGTTTAACCACGTAAGGACTTCCTTCCTATCCAACTCTGATTTCTTGTCTGGCTTCAACCAGTTTGCTGTTTTGTGATAACTTGGCTCCACCAGTTGGGTGCAAACAGCAAACATTTATTTCCACATCCTGCTCCGTACAGAATAGTGTAGCTACGATGCTGCCAGTCTCCGTACAGGGTAGTGTAGCTACGATGCTGCCAATCTCCGTACAGGGTAGTGTAGCTACGATGCTGCCAGTCTCCGTACAGGGTAGTGTAGCTACAATGCTGCCAGTCTCCGTACAGGGTAGTGTAGCTACGATGCTGCCAGTCTCCGTACAGGGTAGTGTAGCTACGATGCTGCCAGTCTCCGTACAGGGTAGTGTAGCTACGATGCTGCCAGTCTCCGTACAGGGTAGTGTAGCTACGATGCTGCCAGTCTCCGTACAGGGTAGTGTAGCTACGATGCTGCCAATCTCCGTACAGGGTAGTGTAGCTACGATGCTGCCAGTCTCCGTACAGGGTAGTGTAGCTACAATGCTGCCAACCTCCGTACAGAATAGTGTAGCCACGATGCTGCCAGTCTCCGTACAGAATAGTGTAGCTACGATGCTGCCAGTCTCCGTACAGGGTAGTGCAGCTACGATGCTGCCAGTCTCCGTACAGGGTAGTGTAGCTACGATGCTGCCAGTCTCCGTACAGGGTAGTGTAGCTACGATGCTGCCAGTCTCCGTACAGGGTAGTGTAGCTACGATGCTGCCAGTCTCCGTACAGGGTAGTGCAGCTACGATGCTGCCAGTCTCCGTACAGGGTAGTGTAGCTACGATGCTGCCAATCTCCGTACAGGGTAGTGTAGCTACGATGCTGCCAATCTCCGTACAGAATAGTGTAGCCACGATGCTGCCAGTCTCCGTACAGAATAGTGTAGCTACGATGCTGCCAGTCTCTGCACAGAATAGTGTAGCCACGATGCTGCCAATCTCTGTACAGAATAGTGTAGCCACGATGCTGCCAGTCTCCGTACAGGGTAGTGCAGCTACGGTGCTGCCAGTCTCTGCACAGGGTAGTGCAGCTACGATGCTGCCAGTCTCCGTACAGGGTAGTGTAGCTACGATGCTGCCAGTCTCCGTACAGGGTAGTGTAGCCACGATGCTGCCAGTCTCCGTACAGGGTAGTGTAGCTACGATGCTGCCAATCTCCATACAGGGCAGTGTAGCTACGATGCTGCCAGTCTCTGTACAGGGTAGTGTAGCTACGATGCTGCCAGTCTCCGTACAGGGTAGTGTAGCTACGATGCTGCCAATCTCCATACAGGGTAGTGCAGCTACGATGCTGCCAGTCTCCGTACAGGGTAGTGTAGCTACGATGCTGCCAGTCTCTGTACAGGGTAGTGCAGCTACGATGCTGCCAGTCTCTGTACAGGGTAGTGTAGCTACGATGCTGCCAATCTCCATACAGGGTAGTGCAGCTACGATGCTGCCAGTCTCCGTACAGGGTAGTGCAGCCACGATGCTGCCAGTCTCCGTACAGGGTAGTGTAGCTACGATGCTGCCAGTCTCCGTACAGGGTAGTGCAGCTATGATGCTGCCAGTCTCTGTACAGGGTAGTGTAGCTACGATGCTACCAATCTCCATACAGGGTAGTGCAGCTACGATGCTGCCAGTCTCCGTACTGAATAGTGTAGCTACGATGCTGCCAGTCTCCGTACAGGGTAGTGCAGCTACGATGCTGCCAGTCTCCGTACAGGGTAGTGTTACTACGATGCTGCCAGTCTCCGTACAGGGTAGTGCAGCTACGATGCTGCCAGTCTCCGTACAGGGTAGTGTAGCTACGATGCTGCCAGTCTCCGTACAGGGTAGTGTAGCTACGATGCTGCCAGTCTCCGTACAGGGTAGTGCAGCTACGATGCTGCCAGTCTCTGTATAGGGTAGTGTAGCTACAATGCTGCCAGTCTCCGTACAGGGTAGTGTAGCTACGATGCTGCCAGTCTCCGTACAGGGTAGTGTAGCTACGATGCTGCCAGTCTCCGTACAGGGTAGTGTAGCTACGATGCTGCCAGTCTCCGTACAGGGTAGTGCAGCTACGATGCTGCCAGTCTCCGTACAGGGTAGTGTAGCTACGATGCTGCCAATCTCCGTACAGGGTAGTGTAGCTACGATGCTGCCAATCTCCGTACAGAATAGTGTAGCCACGATGCTGCCAGTCTCCGTACAGAATAGTGTAGCTACGATGCTGCCAGTCTCTGCACAGAATAGTGTAGCCACGATGCTGCCAATCTCTGTACAGAATAGTGTAGCCACGATGCTGCCAGTCTCCGTACAGGGTAGTGTAGCTACAATGCTGCCAGTCTCCGTACAGGGTAGTGCAGCTACGGTGCTGCCAGTCTCCGTATAGAATAGTGTTACTACGATGCTGCCAGTCTCCGTACAGAATAGTGTAGCTACGATGCTGCCAGTCTCTGCACAGGGTAGTGCAGCTACGATGCTGCCAGTCTCCGTACAGGGTAGTGTAGCTACAATGCTGCCAGTCTCCGTACAGGGTAGTGTAGCCACGATGCTGCCAGTCTCCGTACAGGGTAGTGTAGCTACGATGCTGCCAATCTCCATACAGGGTAGTGCAGCTACGATGCTGCCAGTCTCTGTACAGGGTAGTGCAGCTACGATGCTGCCAGTCTCTGTACAGGGTAGTGTAGCTACGATGCTGCCAATCTCCATACAGGGTAGTGCAGCTACGATGCTGCCAGTCTCCGTACAGGGTAGTGCAGCCACGATGCTGCCAGTCTCCGTACAGGGTAGTGTAGCTACGATGCTGCCAATCTCCATACAGGGTAGTGCAGCTACGATGCTGCCAGTCTCCGTACTGAATAGTGTAGCTACGATGCTGCCAGTCTCCGTACAGGGTAGTGCAGCTACGATGCTGCCAGTCTCCGTACAGGGTAGTGTTACTACGATGCTGCCAGTCTCCGTACAGGGTAGTGCAGCTACGATGCTGCCAGTCTCTGTATAGGGTAGTGTAGCTACGATGTTGCCAGTCTCCGTACAGGGTAGTGCAGCTACGATGCTGCCAGTCTCCGTACAGGGTAGTGCAGCTACGATGCTGCCAGTCTCCGTACAGGGTAGTGCAGCTACGATGCTGCCAGTCTCCGTACAGGGTAGTGTAGCTATGATGCTGCCAGTCTCCGTACAGGGTAGTGTAGCTACGATGCTGCCAGTCTCCGTACAGGGTAGTGTAGCTACGATGCTGCCAGTCTCCGTACAGGGTAGTGTAGCTACGATGCTGCCAGTCTCCGTACAGGATAGTGTAGCTATGATGCTGCCAGTCTCTGTATAGGGTAGTGTAGACACGCTGCTGCCAGTCTCCGTACTGTCATGATATTTAGATCAACATATCATGGTGCAATCACACACACACCGATGGACAGGCAGTTGGACCAACCAGCACACACATAACATCGCAGCCAATCACCAGTGAGAGCACACGCACTATAAAAACAGGGGACACTACAGTTCCCGCTCATTCCAGCAGCAGCCAGCTCAGAGCACCGAGCTCAGAGCCTGCCACTCAGATATTCACCATGTGCTGAGTGCCTCACCCAGATAGTGATAGGACAGGGTCCACAGATTAGCTGGTAATGCACGTACCCAAATTAGCAGTGTGCTGTTACAGTTGAGTAGTTAATAAAATTGAGTTACACCATCTCCAGCCGTGTTTGATCGTTTGTACATCAGAACACCCAACACGACATGATACCAGAAGTGGACGCAAGCCAGTGCCTGTGAGACCTACCTGCAACGTATCAGCAATCCGCCGTCCTGCACCGTGGAGAACATCAACCCGCCGCCGCCGCTCCGAATCGCTGGCAATCTCGGGGTCAATTGGAAACTGTTCAAACAGCGCTTCCTGCTCGTCCTCGAGGCCACAGACAGAGAGAATGCATCGGACACCAGGAAGATTGCCCTTCTTCTCTCCACGGCGGGGCAACACGCCATCCACATCTTTAACTCCTTTACATTTATGGACATCGAGGACAAAACCAAATACAAGACGGTGCTCCTGAGGTTCGATGAACACTCAGCGTTGAAGTAAACGAGAGCTTCGAGAGGTACCTGTCCCAGCAGCGCCTGCAGCGTAAGGACAAACCTTTCCCGTCTTATTTAACACACCTCCGCATCCTCGCGCAGTCCTGCGGCTATGGGACCACCTCTGATTCCATGATACGCGACCAGATAGTTTTTGGAGTCACGTCGGACACCCTGCACCAGCAGCTCCTTCGGGTTAAGCAACTCACCCTGGCGACTGCCGTCCAGACCTGCATCCTGCATGAGAACGCCACCAGCCGGTACTCACACATCCAGGCAGCCGAAACGGCGCGGCACGGGCCCCATGAGGCGGAGCGGGTCCTGACGATCGAGTACCTCCCGGGCCGCGGCCTGGAGGAGGCCGGCCATTTCGCGCGCTTTCTGAGGACTCTGGCGCTTGTACGCGCCAAAAGAGGGGACGCTGACGCAGAGGAACGCGATGCGCAGGTGCGTACTACGCAAGACCGCACCGCGCATGCGCGATGGCGCAACGAACACACTGACGTCACGACGTGCGGCAAATGTGGCTCCGCCCATTTAAAGCGGCAATGTCCTGCCAAAGCGCGACAATGCCTACGCTGTGGCAGGTTGGGCCACGGTGCTGCCTGCTGTCGAGCAGCTCACCCTGCCAACTCGTACCCGTTTAACCAGCCTCGCAGAATCATTCGGGCAATTCAACCCACGTTCACCAAGTCCGATCCCGACGTCACACAGACCAATGACACTGAGGACAGGAAGCCAGTCCGCGTTGCTGTCATCAACAAGAATAAGCTGTCCCCGAGTCGAATGCACCAGCCGCTGTCGGTGCACAGCATTGATCCGGACGACGAGTGGTGTGCCACCCTGACGGTCAACCGATCCCAGATCAGGTTCCGCCTGGACACTGGTGCCTCCGCCAATCTCCTCGCATGGTCAGCATTCCAGACCCTGAAAGTTAAACCACCTATTCTGCCATCCAACTGTCAACTCGTTGACTATAATGGCAACGTCATCCCCGCCACGGGGTCGTGCCAGTTCGAAGTGACGCACAAATCACGTAAAGCCACACTCCCATTCGAAATCATGGGCTCCTCAAAGGACTCTCTGCTAGGCGCACAGGCGTGCAAAATCCTCCACCTTGTACACTCTCTCTCTCCAGAAGGCAGTCCGATTTCCCAGATGCAGACTTTAGGGTGCAGCTCAACTCAATCCTCGCCCACAACCAGGAGGTTTTCGAGGGCAAGGGCACACTGCCCTACACGTACAAAATCCGGCTTAAACAGGATGCCACCCCGGTAGTTCACGCACCTCGCGGGGTCCCAGCACCCCTCAAGGACCGCCTCAAGCAGCAGCTGCAGGACTTTCAGGACCAAGGAGTGTTTTCCCGGGTAATGGAGCCGACTCCATGGGTCAGCTCCATGGTGTGCGTCAAGAAGCCCTCCGGCGAGCTCCGGATCTGTATTGACCCGAAAGACTTAAATTGCAACATAATGAGGGAACACTACCCCATACCCAAACGTGAGGAGATCACGAGCGAGATGGCTCAGGCAAAAATATTCACCAAGCTTGATGCCTCAAAGGGCTTCTGGCAGATTCAATTAGATCAGTCCAGCAGGAAGCTGTGCACTTTCAACACTCCATTTGCAGATACTGCTACAATAGGATGCCGTTTGGCATCATCTCGGCCTCTGAAGTGTTCCATCGCATCATGGAACAGATGATGGAGGGCATCGAAGGCGTGCGCGTCTATGTAGACGACATGATTATTTGGTCCACCACACCGCAGGAGCACATCAGTCGCCTCCAGCGCGTCTTTAAGCAGATACGGGACCAGGGCCTGCGTCTTAACCGAGCCAAATGCTCTTTTGGACAAACCGAGCTGAAGTTCCTGGGGGACCACATCTCCCGGTTGGGTGTGCGGCCGGATGCCGACAAGGTGGCAGCCATCACGGTCATGCAGAAGCCGACAGACAAGAAGGCGATGCTACGCTTTCTAGGAATGGTCAACTTCCTAGGGAAGTTCATCCCTAACCTCGCTTCCCACACCACAGCTCTCCGGCACCTTGTCAGGAAGACAACTGAATTCCAGTGGCTTCCCGCCCACCAGCGTGAATGGGAGGAGCTCAAGGTCAAGTTCACCACCGCCCCGGTACTGCCGTTTTTCGATCCTGCACGGGGGACGAAGATCTCGACTGACGCCAGCCAATCCGGCATTGGGGCGGTCCTCCTGCAACGGGATGACGCCTCATCATGAGCCCCAGTCGCCTATGCGTCACGGGCCATGATCCCCCCAGAGCGGCGCTATGCGCAGATTGAAAAGGAGTGCCTAAGCCTGTTGAGTGGCGTTGACAAGTTCCACGACTCTGTACAAGGCCTTCCCCAGTTCACCGTGGAGACCAACCATCGCCCGCTGGTTGGCATCATTCAAAAGGACCTCAACGATATGACCCCTCGCCTCCAGCGCATTCTGCTCAAACTCCGGAGCTACGGCTTTCAACTTGTCTACACCCCGGGTAAGGACCTCATCATAGCAGACGCTCTGTCCAGGGCAGTTAACACGCCGTCCGACCCTGAGGGGTTTGTTTGCCAAGTCGACGCACATGTAGCCTTCACTTCTGCCAATCTGCCGGCCACTGACGAACGCCTGGCCCACATTCGACGTGAGACTGCGGCCGACCCCCTTCTGCAACGTGTGATGCACCACATGACGGACGGGTGGCTCAAGGGACAATGCCCACAGTTTTACAACATTCGGGACGACTTGGCAGTCGTGGATGGTGTCCTCCTGAAGCTGGACCGCATCGTGATCCCACACAGCATCACCGGCTTGTCTTAGAACAGCCGCACGAAGGCCATCTCGGCGTTGGGAAGTGCCGGTGGAGGGCCCGAGAGGCTGTGTACTGGCCGGGAATATGTGAGGACATTGCCAACACTGTGCTCAATTGCCCCACCTGTCAGCGGGTCCAGCCGGCACAACCCCGTGAGACCCTACAGCCCCATGAGTTGGTCACGTCCCCCTGGTCGAAGGTGGGCGTGGACCTGTTCCATGTGCTCGGCAGGGACTACATCATCATCATCGACTACATCTCCACATCATCATCATCGACTACCTTTCCAGCTATCCTGAGGTCATACGCCTGCACGACACCACGTCATCGGCTGTTATCCGGGCCTGTAAGGAGACCTTTGCTCGCCACGGCATTCCGCTCACCGTGATGTCAGACAATGGCCCCTGCTTCGCGAGTCAGGAATGGTCTTCCTTCGCCAGCTCATACAACTTCACACACGTAACGTCCAGTCCTCTGCATCCTCAGTCGAATGGCAAAGCAGAAAAGGGCGTCCATATCGTTAAAAGGCCCCTCTGCAAGGCTGCTGATGCAGGATCTGACTTCTGCCTCGCCTTGCTGGCCTATCGCTCGGCCCCACTGTCCACGGGCCTATCGCCGGCCCAGCTGTTTATGGGTCGCACCCTCAGGACCACTGTGCCATCCATTCACGTCCCAGACCTCGACCATGCTCCGGTTCTTCGGCGGATGCAGCAACAGCGCGAGCAACAAAAGGCGACACATGGTACTCGGGCGAATGATCTTCCTGCCCTGGTGCCTGGAGATAATGCCCGCATACACCTTCCGGAGGGCGGCTGGTCGACAACCGATGAGGTTCTCCGACAGATAGCTCCCCGCTCGTTCCTGGTTCGTCTGCCTGATGGCTCCATTCGCCGACGCAATCGGCCTGCCCTGCGTCTGGTTCCGCGCTCGCTACGCGATCCTGCCCCGGTGCCACACCCTCCTGTTGTCCCTTCAATGGACTTTGTTGACCTTCCGAACACCCTGCATCCTCCTCACTCGACTGTGCCCCGGCCCATTCCTCAGCCGGTGGATCCTGACCCACCCTTGAGGCGGTCAACCCAAATTCGTCGCCCACCTGAGAGACTTAATTTATGAACCTTTTCACATTGGACTCACTGACTTGTTCTGACATACTGGGTGTGATTCTCTGACCCCCCACACAGTTCAGTCTCTCTTGGCCCCGGCATACGTCTAAAACCAATGTAGCATAATGACCAGACAGACAAGTTCAAGACCAACGATCGCTACCAGACGGATGAGCCCAGCAGAAACAAAGCCATTTCTTCCACCCAGCCACGCAAGACCCGGACAAAGGCCTTGTTCATCTGCAAAGAGCCGGTTGCCCTGAAGTTAAGTACAGGTTATTGTAGTGTTAGGTGTAGTTTAACTTGTAGTGTTTTATGTTGCATGTCGAAGTAATCCTTGTGTGTGAATAAAGTAACTTTGAACTTGAACTGACTAACTGGTTGTTTGGTCTTTGATCGATATCCGGTAAAGCCTTGTGGTGGTATCATTTGATACCTGCCGACTCTGAAAATCAATATCATCATTAATAACTGCCAGATTGACAGGGAGTGGGATAGTTTGATCTTGTTTTCGGACAAGGCTCGGCACAACATCGAGGGCCGAAGGGCCTGTTCTGTGATGTACTGTTCTATGTTCTATATCTAGTTAATTTGGCAACATTATTGGTGACGCTGGTGGGATAGTATTCCACTCACTAAAAAGAGCAACATTATTGACTCTGGTGCCAATTGGCAACACCACCATGTAGCTGGTGGACCAGGTTGGGCACGGGGGGTACGCACCATGCTTATGTGTCGGCCTATCACCCCCTGCAGACAATGGATATTGGAATGCAACCAGCAATGGTGGCCTTCCTGCTGGTCGCCACTGCCCTGGGGATGCCGTGCGGCTGTACGAGCTTTTGCTGCTCAAGGAGGAAGCTGCAACAGTGGAGCGGGCAGCAGCGGAGGGGGCAGCAGCAGAGCGGGACAGCAGCAGAGCGGGCAGCAGCAGAGCGGGCAGCAGCAGAGCGGGCAGCAGTGGAGCGGGCAGCAGTGGAGCGGGCAGCAGTGGAGTGGGCAGCAGCGGAGCGGGCAGCAGCGGAGCGGGCAGCAGCAGAGTGGGCAGCAGCGGAGCGGGCAGCAGCGGAGCGGGCAGCAGCAGAGTGGGCAGCAGCAGAGTGGGCAGCAGCGGAGCGGGCAGCAGCGGAGCGGGCAGCAGTGGAGCGGGCAGCAGCGGAGTGGGCAGCAGCGGAGCGGGCAGCAGCGGAGTGGGCAGCAGTGGAGCGGGCAGCAGCGGAGCGGGCAGCAGCGGAGCGGGCAGCGGCAGAGCGGGCAGCAGCGGAGCGGGCAGCAGCAGAGCGGGCAGCAGCAGAGCGGGCAGCAGCAGAGCGGGCAGCAGCAGAGCGGGCAGCAGCGGAGCGGGCAGGAGTGGGCAGCAGCGGAGCGGGCAGGAGTGGGCAGCAGCGGAGCGGGCAGGAGTGGGCAGCAGCGGAGCGGGCAGCAGCAGAGTGGGCAGCAGTGGAGCGGGCAGCAGCAGAGCGGGCAGCAGCGGAGTGGGCAGCAGCATGTCCCCCTATGAGACCCTGCAGATGGGGGATTGGCTGCTGGGCAACAGGGATTATCCACTGTGGTCGTGGCTGATGACGCCACATCAGCCAGTGACTGTGCCACCTCCCTCTGGGCCTGGGCCACCTCCCTCTGGGACTGGGCCACCTATCACTGGGCCTGGGCCACCTCCCTCTGGGCCTGGGCCACCTCCCTCTGGGTCTGGGCCACCTCCCTCTGGGCCTGGGCCACCTCCCTCTCGGACTGGGCCACCTCCCTCTGGGACTGGGCCACCTCCCTCTGGGACTGGGCCACCTCCCTCTGGGACTGGGCATCTCCCTCTGGGACTGGGCCACCTCCCTCTGGGGCTGGGCCACCTCCCTCTGGGCCTGGGCACCTCCCTCTGGGACTGGGCCACCTCCCTCTGGGCCTGGGCACCTCCCTCTGGGACTGGGCCACCTCCCTCTGGGGCTGGGCCACCTCCCTCTGGGCCTGGGCACCTCCCTCTGGGACTGGGCCACCTCCCTCTGGGACTGGGCACCTCCCTCTGGGTCTGGGCCACCTCCCTCTGGGCCTGGGCACCTCCCTCTGGGACTGGGCCACCTATCTTTGGGCCTGGGCCACCTCCCTCTGGGACTGGGCCACCTCCCTCTGGGACTGGGCCACCTCCCTCTGGGACTGGGCCACCTCCCTCTGGGGCTGGGCCACCTCCCTCTGGGACTGGGCCACCTCCCTCTGGGACTGGGCCACCTCCCTCTGAGACTGGGCCACCTCCCTCTGGGTCTGGGCCACCTCACTCTGGGTCTGGGCCACCTCCCTCTGGGACTGGGCCACCTTCCCCTGGGACTGGGCCACCTCCCCCCGGGACTGGGCCACCTCCCTCTGGGTCTGGGCCACCTCCCTCTGGGCCTGGGCACCTCCCTCTGGGACTGGGCCACCTCCCTCTGGGACTGGGCCACCTCCCTCTGGGGCTGGGCCACCTCCCTCTGGGCCTGGGCACCTCCCTCTGGGACTGGGCCACCTCCCTCTGGGCCTGGGCCACCTCCCTCTGAGACTGGGCCACCTTCCCCTGGGACTGGGCCACCTCCCCCTGGGACTGGGCCACCTCCCTCTGGGACTGGGCCACCTTCCCCTGGGACTGGGCCACCTCCCCCTGGGACTGGGCCACCTCCCTCTGGGACTGGGCCACCTCCCTCTGGGACTGGGCCACCTCCCTCTGGGACTGGGCCACCTCCCTCTGGGCCTGGGCCACCTCCCTCTGGGACTGGGCCACCTATCTTTGGGCCTGCGTCAATCTCCTGCCGGCCAGGTAATGCCTCCAATGTCGCACAGCTTCCACTATGGCTTGGGCTTCCTTTTCGACCGAGGAGTGGCGGATTTCTGAGGCGTGGAGTGTCCGGGAGAAAAAGGCCACGGGTCTGCACGCTTGGTTGAGCGTGGCCGCCAGAGCTACGTCAGATGCGTCGCTCTCGACTTGGAAGGGGAGGGACTCGTCGATGGTGCACATCGTGGC
The DNA here is from genome assembly GCF_047496885.1 of Scyliorhinus torazame. Classification (NCBI taxonomy): domain Eukaryota; kingdom Metazoa; phylum Chordata; class Chondrichthyes; order Carcharhiniformes; family Scyliorhinidae; genus Scyliorhinus; species Scyliorhinus torazame. Next base: position 224,738,937 of record NC_092718.1, read on the forward strand.
CTTTTCGATATCCGCTTTGATGCGGCTGAAGGCCTGGCGGGCCTCTGTCGACAGGGGGAAGGCAGTGGACTGGATTAACGGGCGGGCCTTGTCTGCATACTGGGGGACCCACTGGGCGTAGTACGAGAAGAAGCCCAGGCAGCGTTTCAGGGCTTTGGAACAGTGAGGGAGGGGGAACTCCATAAGGGGGCGCATGCGTTCGGGGTCTGGGCCTATCACTCCATTACGCACCACGTAGCCAAGGATGGCTAGACAGTCGGTGCTAAACACGCATTTTTCCTCGTTATAGGTGAGGTTCAGTGCGTTAGCGGTCTGGGGGAATTTGCGGAGGTTGGCATCGTGGTCCTGCTGGTCATGGCCGCAGATGGTTACATTGTCGAGATATGGGAACGTGGCTCGTAAACCGTGCTGGTCAACCATTCGGTCCATCTCCCGTTGGAAGACTGAGACTCCGTTAGTGACACCAAATGGGACCCTTAAAAAAATGGGTATTTTTATTTTATTAGATTTTTAGTTATTAGTATTAGTTTGTAGTATTCTAGTGTATAGCATTTTTTTTTATAATATAGAGTCTTAAAAAATGGTAGAGCCGCCCGTCTGCCTCGAAGGCCGTGTACTTGCAGTCGCTTGGGCGGATGGGGAGCTGATGGTAGGCGGACTTAAGGTCCACGGTGGAAAAGACCTTGTACTGTGCAATCCGATTGACCATGTCGGATATGCGGGGGAGAGGGTACGCATCCAGCTGTGTGTACCTATTGATGGTCTGACTGTAGTCTATGACCATCCTCTGCTTCTCCCCGGTCTTCACAGCTACCACCTGTGCTCTCCAGGGACTATTGCTGGCCTGGATTATGCCTTCCTTCAGCAGCCGCTGGACTTCAGACCGGATAAACGTTCGGTCCTGGGCGCTGTACCGTCTGCTCCTAGTGGCGACGGGTTTGCAATCCGGGGTGAGGTTCGCAAACAAGGAAGGCGGTTCAACCTTGAGGGTCGCGAGGCTGCAGATAGTGAGTGGGGGTATTGGGCCGCCGAATTGGAACGTTAAGCTCTGGAGGTTGCATTGGAAATCTAACCCTAAGAGAGTGGGAGCGCAGAGTTGGGGAAGGACATAAAGCCGATAATTCTTAAACTCCCTCCGTTCCACTGTTAGGGTCGCGATGCAGAACCCTTTGATCTCTACGGAATGGGATCCCGCTGCCAGGAAAGTCTTTTGGGTACTCGGGTGGATTGAAAGAAAACAGCGTCGTACCGTATCCGGATGGATAAAACATTCCGTGCTCCCAGAGTCGATCAGACATGGCGTTTCGTACCCGTTAACCAGCACCGTCGTTGTTGCCGTTTGGAGCGTCCGGGGCCGCGACTGGTCCAGGGTCACCGAAGCCAGTCGCGGTTGCTGCATCGGGGCGTTTTCTTCAGGCCCCGTGGAGCCGCCCATGCTGGGGTCCATGGCTGTCAGCCAAGATGGCGGCGTCCACGGATCGCACGTGGCCGGAGGGTCACAAGATGGCGGCGCCCATCCTCCCCGCGTGGAGTCCGGGACCCAAAATGGCGGCGCCCGTTGGCCACACATGGATTGTTGGGGGGGTTGAGTCTGTGGTCCCCGTTCTCCCCCGGAGATTGTGGCGACCTCCCGGGACTGGCACACCGCTGTATAGTGCCCCTTCTTGCCGCAACATTTACAGATGGCCGAGCGGGCCAGGCAGCGCTGCCGGGGGTGTTTCGACTGCCTGCAAAAATAGCAGCGGGGCCCTCCCGGGTGGTCTGGTGCTCTGGGCGCTGGGGACTCTGGGGATGGGGGGTGCCGGGGAGTCGGTCGCAATGGGGGTCCACGGAGCCCAAGGGGCTGCCGCACGGTCGGGGCCGTATGCTCGGGCATTTTGTGAGGCCACGTCGAGGGAGGCCGCAAGGGCCCGTGCTTCTGTGAGCATGTTCGTTTGCGGTCACCGATGGGCAGTTGCAGTTCCTTCCCAATATCAGCAGCGGCTGTAGAACTCGTCCAGCGATTCTCCGGGGATTTGCCGTCTCATCGCGAGTTGGTGGTCTGCGTAGACTTGGTTTACGGGCCGAATGTAGGCTCCTCTCAGCATGCTGAGCGCCGTCGGGAATTCCTCCGCGTCTTCGATGAGCGTGTAGATCTCCGGGCTCACCCTGGAATGCAGGACCTGCATTTCCTGGTCTTCTGTGGTCCGGCTGGGGACCGTTCGGAGGTATCCTTCGAAGCACGCTAGCCAGTGTTTAAATACGGCTGCTGAGTTTGCTGCATGGGGGCTGATTCGCAGACACTCCGGGGCGATCCGGAGCTCCATAGTCTTTTTAAGTCTGCTTAATAAATTGTAGCGCACAATCAATTACTCACGAGTCGCGAAGTGATGAAGTCAATCGAGGCTTTATTAAGCAAACTTGTTCCCCAGCAGCTCAGTTACAGAATGCGGCTGCTGGGAGAACCCGGGTTCTTATACACCGCCGTACTGGGTGGAGCCAGCAGGCGGCAGATCCAATCAGGACCCAGTGCCTGTCTACCAATAGCCTCTCGGCATCACAGGTACCGTACTACCCCGAATACATACCACCACACCCCGTTTCACGGACGCCGAGCTTGAGACCCTGCTGACACAGAGGGGGAGAGGAGGGCGACCCTGTACCCTGGCCCAGGAAAGGGGCTGCCAGCTGCCGCCGCTGTTCGTCGTGCCTGGAGCAGGTGGCAGAGGCGGTCAGTGTGAGTAGGCAGCACTGTGGGATAGCCGGACCTGCGGCCCCTTGCACCGCGGCAGAGCAACGGGCCCTGGGTGTGGTCGGCAGGCCCGAGGAAAGGGCAGTCGCCAGGCTGGTGGTCTGCGTTGGGGGTGAGGAGGTGAGAGCTGCTGAGTTGCGGTTCCCCATGGCTCCTCCCACCCGCCCCGCCACCACCCTCACCCCATACCATCCCCCACAACCCCGCTCCACCACCACCACCCCTATTCCCTCCTCCCAAACCTCTGCCACCCGGGGGTCACTCGGTTAAACCACTTTGTGAAGACCCGCAACCTCACCGACTCTGTGGAGGAGGTCCGAACAGCCACCAGGAACTGCCACATCTGCGCAGAGTGCAAGCCGCACTTTTTCAGGCCAGATAGAGCGCACCTGATAAAGGCTTCCCGACCCTTTGAGCGCCTCAGTCTGGACGTCAAAGGCCCCCTCCCCTCCACCGACCGCAACACGTACTTCCTAAACGTGGTGGACGAATACTCCCGTTTCCCTTTCGCCATCCCCTGTCCCGACATGACCGCGGCCACAGTCATTAAAGCCCTCTGCACCATCTTTACACTGTTCGGTTTCCCCGCGTACATCTATAGCGACAGGGGGTCCTCCTTCATGAGCGACGAACTGCGTCAATTCCTGCTCAGCAAGGGCATCGCCTCGAGCAGGAAGACCAGCTACAACCCCCGGGGGGACGGTCAGGTAGAGAGGGAGAACGGTATGGTCTGGAAGACCGTCCTACTGGCCCTACGGTCCAGACGTATCCCAGTTTCCCATTGGCAGGAAGTCCTCCCGGATGCCCTCCACTCCATCCGGTCGCTGCTGTTTACCACAACTAATCAAACGCCTCATGAGCGCCTCCTTGTCTTCCCCAGGAAGTCCTCCTCCGGAACGTCACTTCCGACCTGGCTGGCAGCCCCGGGACCCATCTTGCTCCGAAAGCATGTGCGGGCGCACAAATCGGACCCGTTGGTCGAGCGGGTTCATCTTCTCCATGCAAACCCCCAATACGCCTACGTGGCATACCCCGACAGCCGACAGGACATGGTCTCCCTGCGGGACCTGGCACCCGCTGGCAACACACACACCCCCCCGACACCGATCATCCCCTATCTCCCGCCGGCGCACCCCACAGCCGCTCCCTTCCCAGGGGGATCGGTCCTCCTCCCGTGCCCGCCCAGGAGCAGTGAAACAGGAACAAACAGCGCAACGCTCCCAGAGACGACAGTGCCCGAGCCAGCGCCTGCACCACCACCGGGGCTGAGACGATCGACAAGGACGACCAGGGCACCCACTCGACTCGTGGAATCCGCGTGACAAAGCGAAACCTATAAATAATTCAATAGCCCAGTATAGCAGCAGTGTAAATAGTTCACCGTGGAGATCGATGCATAGCCACTGTGTTAAGTTAATTCCAGTACCATCGCTTCTCGGCCTTTTGGCTAAGATCAAGTGTCTGTAGATTGAGCCTTTGGTTCGGATCTGGTATGTCTCTCTTGTGGGGACCATGAATTCGATTCAATTCGAATGAGTTTTTTGGAGCAGGCGAGGAGCTGGATTAGGGGTTCGCCCCTGACCCACACTCTGAGCCCGGGCTTGGTAACTCAGAAAAGGAAAAATAAAAAAATAAAAAAAAAGATAATTCCAGTACCAGCTTAGTAAACCACGACCACCATGTGACCCACCACCCCGCCGGGTTCTTTTGTAACAAGGGGTGAATGTGGTGGTATGTATTCGGGGTAGTACGGTACCTGTGATGCCGAGAGGCTATTGGTAGACAGGCACTGGGTCCTGATTGGATCTGCCGCCTGCTGGCTCCACCCAGTAAGGCGGAGTATAAGAACCCGGGTTCTCCCAGCAGCCGCATTCTGTAACTGAGCAGCTGGGGAACAAGTCTGCTTAATAAAGCCTTTGATTGACTTAATCTCTTCTCGTCTCGTGAGTAATTGATTGTGCTACACGGGGGGCCGCCCTCCTCGCTGCCATCTTGTTGGTTGTGATGGTGTGTGTGGGGAGTGCAGTGTGTGTGGGGAGGGCAGTGTGTGTGGGGAGTGCAGTGTGTGTGGGGAGTGCAGTGTGTGCGGGGAGTGCAGTGTGTGTGGGGAGTGCAGTGTGTGTGGGGAGTGCAGTATGTACGGGGAGTGCAGTGTGTGTGGGGAGTGCAGTGCGTGTGGGGGGGGGAGTGCAGTGTGCGCGGGGAGTGCGGGGAGTGCGGGTTAGGAAAACGTAGTGATACGATTATCTATGCAGAAGTGCGCGGAAGTGCCGGTGAGAGCGAGTGTGCGCGGGGGGGGTGCGGTGTGAGCGGGGAGTGCAGTGTGCGCGGGGAGTGCAGTGTGTGCGGGGAGTGCGGGGAGTGCAGTGTGTGCGGGGAGTGCAGTGTGTGCAGGGAATGCAGTGTGCGCAGGGAGTGCGGTGTGTGCGGGGAGTGCGGTGTGTGCGGGGAGTGCAGTGTCTGCGGGGAGTGCAGTGTGTGCGGGGAGTGCAGTGTGTGCGGGGAGTGCAGTGTGTGCGGAGAGTGCAGTGTGTGCGGGGAGTGCAGTGTGCGCGGGGAGTGCAGTGTGCGCGGGAGTGCAGTGTGTGCGGGGAGTGCAGTGTGTGCGGGGAGTGCAGTGTGTGCGGGGAGTGCAGTGTGCGCGGGAGTGCGGTGTGCGCAGGGAGTGCGGTGTGTGCGGGGAGTGCAGTGTGCGCGGGGAGTGCGGTGTGTGCGGGGAGTGCAGTGTGTGCGGGGAGTGCAGTGTGTGCGGGGAGTGCAGTGTGTGCGGGGAGTGCAGTGTGTGCGGGGAGTGCAGTGTGTGCGGGGAGTGCGGTGTGTGGGGAGTGCAGTGTGTGCCGGGAGTGCAGTGTGTGCAGTGAGTGCAGTGTGTGCGGGGAGTGCAGTGTGTGCGGGGTGTGCAGTGTGTGCGGGGAGTGCAGTGTGTGCGGGGAGTGCAGTGTGCGCGGGGAGTGCAGTGTGCGCGGGGAGTGCAGTGTGTGGGGGGAGTGCAGTGTGCGCGGGGAGTGCAGTGTGCGCGGGGAGTGCAGTGTGCGCGGGGAGTGCAGTGTGTGGGGGGAGTGCAGTGTGTGCGGGGAGTGCAGTGTGTGTGGGGAGTGCAGTGTGTGCGGGGAGTGCGGTGTGTGCGGGGAGTGCAGTGTGCGCGGGGAGTGCGGTGTGTGCGGGGAGTGCAGTGTGTGCGGGGAGTGCAGTGTGTGCGGGGAGTGCGGTGTGTGCGGGGAGTGCAGTGTGTGTGGGGAGTGCAGTGTGTGCGGGGAGTGCAGTGTGTGCGGGGAGTGCAGTGTGTGCGGGGAGTGCGGTGTGTGCGGGGAGTGCAGTGTGCGCGGGGAGTGCGGTGTGCGCAGGGAGTGCGGTGTGTGCGGGGAGTGCAGTGTGTGCGGGGAGTGCAGTGTGTGTGGGGAGTGCAGTGTGTGCGGGGAGTGCAGTGTGTGCGGGGAGTGCAGTGTGCGCGGGGAGTGCAGTGTGTGCGGGGAGTGCAGTGTGTGTGTGGGGAGTGCAGTGTGTGTGCGGGGAGTGCAGTGTGTGCGGGGAGTGCAGTGTCTGCGGGGAGTGCAGTGTGTGTGGGGAGTGCAGTGTGTGCGGGGAGTGCAGTGTGTGCGGAGAGTGCAGTGTGTGCGGGGAGTGCAGTGTGCGCGGGGAGTGCAGTGTGTGTGGGGAGTGCAGTGTGTGCGGAGAGTGCAGTGTGTGCGGGGAGTGCAGTGTCTGCGGGGAGTGCAGTGTGTGTGGGGAGTGCAGTGTGTGCGGGGAGTGCAGTGTGTGCGGAGAGTGCAGTGTGTGCGGGGAGTGCAGTGTGCGCGGGGAGTGCAGTGTGCGCGGGAGTGCAGTGTGTGCGGGGAGTGCAGTGTGTGTGTGGGGAGTGCAGTGTGTGTGCGGGGAGTGCAGTGTGTGCGGGGAGTGCAGTGTGTGCGAGGAGTGCAGTGTGTGCGAGGAGTGCAGTGTGCGCGGGGAGTGCAGTGTGTGCGAGGAGTGCAGTGTGTGCGGGGAGTGCAGTGTGCGGGGGGAGTGCAGTGTGCGCGGGGAGTGCAGTGTGCGCGGGGAGTGCAGTGTGTGCGGGGAGTGCAGTGTGTGCGGGGAGTGCAGTGTGCGGGGGGAGTGCAGTGTGCGCGGGGAGTGCAGTGTGCGCGGGGAGTGCAGTGTGTGCGGGGAGTGCAGTGTGTGGGGGGAGTGCAGTGTGTGCGGGGAGTGCAGTGTGTGCCGGGAGTGCAGTGTGTGCCGGGAGTGCAGTGTGTGAGTGGGGAGTGCGGTGTGCGCGGGGAGTGCGGTGTGCGCGGGGAGTGTGGTGTGCACGGGGAGTGCAGTGTGTGCGGGGAGTGCAGTGTGTGTGTGGGGAGTGCAGTGTGTGTGCGGGGAGTGCAGTGTGTGCGGGGAGTGCAGTGTCTGCGGGGAGTGCAGTGTGTGTGGGGAGTGCAGTGTGTGCGGGGAGTGCAGTGTGCGCGGGGAGTGCAGTGTGTGCGGGGAGTGCAGTGTGTGTGTGGGGAGTGCAGTGTGTGTGCGGGGAGTGCAGTGTGTGCGGGGAGTGCAGTGTCTGCGGGGAGTGCAGTGTGTGCGGAGAGTGCAGTGTGTGCGGGGAGTGCAGTGTGCGCGGGGAGTGCAGTGTGTGTGGGGAGTGCAGTGTGTGCGGAGAGTGCAGTGTGTGCGGGGAGTGCAGTGTCTGCGGGGAGTGCAGTGTGTGTGGGGAGTGCAGTGTGTGCGGGGAGTGCAGTGTGTGCGGAGAGTGCAGTGTGTGCGGGGAGTGCAGTGTGCGCGGGGAGTGCGGTGTGTGCGGGGAGTGCAGTGTGTGCCGGGAGTGCAGTGTGTGCCGGGAGTGCAGTGTGTGTGTGGGGAGTGCAGTGTGTGAGCGGGGAGTGCGGTGTGCGCGGGGAGTGCGGTGTGCGCGGGGAGTGTGGTGTGCACGGGGAGTGCAGTGTGTGCGGGGAGTGCAGTGTGTGTGTGGGGAGTGCAGTGTGTGTGCGGGGAGTGCAGTGTGTGCGGGGAGTGCAGTGCCTGCGGGGAGTGCAGTGTGTGTGGGGAGTGCAGTGTGTGCGGGGAGTGCAGTGTGCGCGGGGAGTGCAGTGTGTGCGGGGAGTGCAGTGTGTGTGTGGGGAGTGCAGTGTGTGTACGGGGAGTGCAGTGTGTGCGGGGAGTGCAGTGTCTGCGGGGAGTGCAGTGTGTGTGGGGAGTGCAGTGTGTGCGGGGAGTGCAGTGTGTGCGGAGAGTGCAGTGTGTGCGGGGAGTGCAGTGTGCGCGGGGAGTGCAGTGTGTGTGGGGAGTGCAGTGTGTGCGGAGAGTGCAGTGTGTGCGGGGAGTGCAGTGTCTGCGGGGAGTGCAGTGTGTGTGGGGAGTGCAGTGTGTGCGGGGAGTGCAGTGTGTGCGGAGAGTGCAGTGTGTGCGGGGAGTGCAGTGTGCGCGGGGAGTGCAGTGTGCGCGGGAGTGCAGTGTGTGCGGGGAGTGCAGTGTGTGTGTGGGGAGTGCAGTGTGTGTGCGGGGAGTGCAGTGTGTGCGGGGAGTGCAGTGTGTGCGAGGAGTGCAGTGTGTGCGAGGAGTGCAGTGTGCGCGGGGAGTGCAGTGTGTGCGAGGAGTGCAGTGTGTGCGAGGAGTGCAGTGTGCGCGGGGAGTGCAGTGTGCGCGGGGAGTGCAGTGTGCGCGGGGAGTGCAGTGTGCGCGGGGAGTGCAGTGTGCGCGGGGAGTGCGGGGAGTGCAGTGTGCGCGGGGAGTGCAGTGTGCGCGGGGAGTGCAGTGTGTGCGGGGAGTGCAGTGTGCGGGGGGAGTGCAGTGTGCGCGGGGAGTGCAGTGTGTGCGGGGAGTGCAGTGTGTGCGGGGAGTGCAGTGTGCGGGGGGAGTGCAGTGTGCGCGGGGAGTGCAGTGTGCGCGGGGAGTGCAGTGTGCGCGGGGAGTGCAGTGTGTGCGGGGAGTGCAGTGTGTGGGGGGAGTGCAGTGTGTGCGGGGAGTGCAGTGTGTGCCGGGAGTGCAGTGTGAGCGGGGAGTGCGGTGTGCGCGGGGAGTGCGGTGTGCGCGGGGAGTGCGGTGTGCGCGGGGAGTGCGGTGTGCGCGGGGAGTGCGGTGTGTGGGGGGAGTGCAGTGTGTGGGGGGAGTGCAGTGTGTGCGAGGAGTGCAGTGTGTGCGGGGAGTGCAGTGTGCGCGGGGAGTGCGGTGTGTGCGAGGAGTGCAGTGTGTGCGAGGAGTGCAGTGTGCGCGGGGAGTGCAGTGTGCGCGGGGAGTGCAGTGTGCGCGGGGAGTGCAGTGTGTGCGGGGAGTGCAGTGTGCGCGGGGAGTGCAGTGTGTGTGGGAAGTGTAATGTGTGTGTGCGGCTGGGATGAGTGTGTGTGGGGAGTGTAATGAGTCTGTGCGGCTGCAGCTTGTCAGCCTCCCGAGTGTCAATCGCGGACTCGGTGAATCCGGCCCCGTTTCTCATTGGAATTGATGGTGTTGCCGGTGCCAGTAAATCGCCGCAATTCCTGCCCCGGCGTCAGCACACTGGGCCGATGTGACCGATCACCGGTGCCAAAGTCGTATTCGGCAATCAGGCGGAGAATCCCTTTCTGACGCCGAAACTGGGGGCGGCGCCTGTATTTGGATGCTCCACCCCCTGTAAAATGGCATCACCGGTGAGTGCGCCGTTGGGCCTGAGGACGTGACCTGAAGCCCCTCGTCCGTGTCTCCGCCCCGACGGCCCTACTTCCCGACGGCCCGGATCACTTATGCTCTAAGTTTACGTCAACTTCACTGCCCAAGTCTGGGGCGGGGGGCCGTTCCACTGGTGGGGGGTGGCTTCGGCGGGAGCTGGGGGTGGCGAGGGTGGGGGGCTCAGGGGGGCACTCTCTGGGAGGTCGGGTCCACGCACCGCCGGCGCCATGTTGTACGGCGCGACCGCTGCAGGTCGTTGCGGTGCTTGGTCACGGACCCAGCGATTTTCTGTTGGGAACGCTGTGGGTTTTACGTGGCATGGCTATTAGCCCACAATGGGCGGAGCATCGGTGTGGGGGCGGTGCTGACATCGTAAGACTAGACAATTCCTTCGGACATAGGTTAGAGGACCCAATTATTGATATATTTTTTTCCAATTAAGGGGCAATTTAGCGCGGCCAATCCACCTACCGGCATATCTTTGGGTTGTGGGGGTGAGACCCACGCAGACACCGGGAGGGTGTCCTGTGCACTCAGAGGAACCGGGGAGATCCTGAAAATGGGTTGCTAGGAAGGGCAGACAGTTCCCGGGATGGGCAGACAGTTGCCGGGATGGGCAGACAGTTGCCCGGTTGGGCAGACAGTTGCCGGGATGGGCAGACAGTTGCCGGGATGGGCAGACAGTTGCCGGGATGGGCAGACAGTTGCCCGGTTGGGCAGACAGTTGCCCGGATGGGTAGACAGTTGCCGGGATGGGCAGACAGTTGCCCGGATGGGTAGACAGTTGCCCGGATGGGCAGACAGTTGCCCGGATGGGTAGACAGTTGCCGGGATGGGCAGACAGTTGCCCGGATGGGTAGACAGTTGCCGGGATGGGCAGACAGTTGCCCGGATGGGTAGACAGTTGCCGGGATGGGCAGAGAGTTGCCGGGATGGGCAGACAGTTGCCCGGATGGGCAGACAGTTGCCCGGATGGGCAGACAGTTGCCCGGATGGGCAGACAGTTGCCGGGAAGGGCAGACGGTTGCCGGGATGGGCAGACAGTTGCCGGGATGGGCAGACAGTTGCCGGGATGGGCAGACGGTTGCCGGGATGGGCAGACAGTTCCCGGGATGGGCAGACAGTTGCCGGGATGGGCAGACAGTTGCCGGGATGGGCAGACAGTTGCCGGGATGGGCAGACAGTTGCCCGGATGGGCAGACAGTTGCCGGGATGGACAGACAGTTGCCGGGATGGGCAGACAGTTGCCGGGATGGGCAGACAGTTGCCGGGATGGGCAGACAGTTGCCGGGATGGGCAGACAGTTGCCGGGATGGGCAGAGAGTTGCCCGGATGGGAAGACAGTTGCCGGGATGGGCAGACAGTTGCCGGGATGGGCAGACAGTTGCCGGGATGGGCAGACAGTTGCCGGGATGGGAAGACAGTTGCCGGGAGGGGCAGACAGTTGCCGGGATGGGCAGACAGTTGCCCGGATGGGCAGACAGTTGCCCGGATGGGCAGACAGTTGCCCGGATGGGCAGACAGTTGCCGGGATGGGCAGACAGTTGCCCGGATGGGCAGACAGTTGCCCGGATGGGCAGACAGTTGCCCGGATGGGCAGACAGTTGCCGGGATGGCAGACAGTTGCCGGGAAGGGCAGACAGTTGCCGGGATGGGCAGACAGTTGCCGGGAAGGGCAGACAGTTGCCCGGTTGGGCAGACAGTTGCCGGGATGGGCAGACAGTTGCCCGGATGGGCAGACAGTTGCCGGGATGGGCAGACAGTTGCCGGGATGGGCAGACAGTTGCCGGGATGGGCAGACAGTTGCCGGGATGGGCAGACAGTTGCCGGGATGGGTAGACAGTTGCCGGGATGGGCAGACAGTTGCCGGGATGGGCAGACAGTTGCCGGGATGGGCAGACAGTTGCCGGGATGGGCAGACAGTTGCCCGGATGGGCAGACAGTTGCCGGGATGGGCAGACAGTTGCCCGGTTGGGCAGACAGTTGCCCGGATGGGCAGACAGTTGCCGGGATGGGCAGACAGTTGCCGGGATGGGCAGACAGTTGCCCGGATGGGCAGACAGTTGCCCGGTTGGGCAGACAGTTGCCGGGATGGGCAGACAGTTGCCGGGATGGGCAGACAGTTGCCGGGATGGGCAGACAGTTGCCGGGATGGGCAGACAGTTGCCGGGATGGGCAGACAGTTGCCGGGATGGGCAGACAGTTGCCCGGATGGGCAGACAGTTGCCGGGATGGGCAGACAGTTGCCGGGATGGGCAGACAGTTGCCGGGATGGGCAGACAGTTGCCGGGATGGGTAGACAGTTGCCGGGATGGGCAGACAGTTGCCGGGATGGGCAGACAGTTGCCGGGATGGGCAGACAGTTGCCGGGATGGGCAGACAGTTGCCCGGATGGGCAGACAGTTGCCGGGATGGGCAGACAGTTGCCGGGATGGGCAGACAGTTGCCGGGATGGGCAGACAGTTGCCCGGATGGGCAGACAGTTGCCCGGATGGGCAGACAGTTGCCGGGATGGGCAGAGAGTTGCCGGGATGGGCAGACAGTTGCCCGGATGGGCAGACAGTTGCCGGGATGGGCAGACAGTTGCCGGGATGGGCAGACAGTTGCCCGGATGGGCAGACAGTTGCCGGGATGGGCAGAGAGTTGCCGGGATGGGCAGACAGTTGCCGGGATGGGCAGACAGTTGCCGGGATGGGCAGACAGTTGCCGGGATGGGCAGAGAGTTGCCGGGATGGGCAGACAGTTGCCGGGATGGGCAGACAGTTGCCGGGATGGGCAGACAGTTGCCCGGTTGGGCAGACAGTTGCCGGGATGGGCAGACAGTTGCCGGGATGGGCAGAGAGTTGCCGGGATGGGCAGACAGTTGCCCGGATGGGCAGACAGTTGCCCGGATGGGTAGACAGTTGCCGGGATGGGCAGACAGTTGCCGGGATGGGCAGACAGTTGCCCGGATGGGTAGACAGTTGCCGGGATGGACAGACAGTTGCCGGGATGGGCAGACAGTTGCCGGGATGGGCAGACAGTTGCCCGGATGGGCAGACAGTTGCCGGGATGGGCAGACAGTTGCCGGGATGGGCAGACAGTTGCCCGGATGGGTAGACAGTTGCCGGGATGGACAGACAGTTGCCGGGAAGGGCAGACAGTTGCCGGGATGGGCAGACAGTTGCCGGGATGGGCAGACAGTTGCCGGGAAGGGCAGACAGTTGCCGGGAAGGGCAGACAGTTGCCGGGAAGGGCAGACAGTTGCCGGGAAGGGCAGACAGTTGCCGGGAAGGGCAGACAGTTGCCCGGATGGGCAGACAGTTGCCGGGATGGGCAGACAGTTGCCCGGATGGGCAGACAGTTGCCGGGATGGGCAGACAGTTGCCGGGATGGGCAGACAGTTGCCCGGATGGGCAGACAGTTGCCGGGATGGGCAGACAGTTGCCCGGATGGGTAGACAGTTGCCCGGATGGGCAGACAGTTGCCGGGATGGGCAGACAGTTGCCCGGATGGGCAGACAGTTGCCCGGATGGGCAGACAGTTGCCGGGATGGGCAGACAGTTGCCGGGATGGACAGACAGTTGCCCGGATGGGCAGACAGTTGCCCGGATGGGCAGACAGTTGCCCGGATGGGCAGATAGTTCCCGGGATGGGCAGACAGTTGCCGGGATGGGTAGACAGTTGCCGGGATGGACAGACAGTTGCCCGGATGGGCAGATAGTTCCCGGGATGGGCAGACAGTTGCCGGGATGGGCAGACAGTTGCCGGGATGGACAGACAGTTGCCCGGATGGGTAGACAGTTGCCCAGATGGGCAGACAGTTGCCCGGATGGGCAGACAGTTGCCGGGATGGGCAGACAGTTGCCGGGATGGGCAGACAGTTGCCGGGAAGGGCAGACAGTTGCCGGGAAGGGCAGACAGTTGCCGGGATGGGCAGACAGTTGCCCGGATGGGCAGACAGTTGCCGGGATGGGCAGACAGTTGCCAGGATGGGCAGACAGTTGCCGGGATGGGCAGACAGTTGCCCGGATGGGCAGACAGTTGCCGGGAAGGGCAGACAGTTGCCGGGAAGGGCAGACAGTTGCCAGGATGGGCAGACAGTTGCCGGGATGGGCAGACAGTTGCCCGGATGGGCAGACAGTTGCCGGGAAGGGCAGACAGTTGCCGGGAAGGGCAGACAGTTGCCGGGAAGGGCAGACAGTTGCCGGGATGGGCAGACAGTTGCCCGGATGGGCAGACAGTTGCCGGGAAGGGCAGACAGTTGCCCGGATGGGCAGACAGTTGCCCGGATGGGCAGACAGTTGCCGGGATGGGCAGACAGTTGCCGGGATGGGCAGACAGTTGCCCGGTTGGGCAGAGAGTTGCCGGGAAGGGCAGACAGTTGCCGGGAAGGGCAGACAGTTGCCGGGATGGGCAGACAGTTGCCCGGATGGGCAGACAGTTGCCCGGATGGGCAGACAGTTGCCCGGATGGGCAGACAGTGGCCGGGATGGGCAGACAGTTGCCCGGATGGGCAGACAGTTGCCCGGATGGGCAGACAGTTGCCGGGAAGGGCAGACAGTTGCCCGGATGGGCAGACAGTTGCCCGGATGGGCAGACAGTGGCCGGGATGGGCAGACAGTTGCCCGGATGGGCAGACAGTTGCCGGGAAGGGCAGACAGTTGCCGGGAAGGGCAGACAGTTGCCGGGATGGGCAGACAGTTGCCCGGATGGGTAGACAGTTGCCCGGATGGGTAGACAGTTGGCGGGATGGGCAGACAGTTGCCCGGATGGGTAGACAGTTGGCGGGATGGGCAGACAGTTGCCCGGATGGGTAGACAGTTGGCGGGATGGGCAGACAGTTGCCCGGATGGGTAGACAGTTGGCGGGATGGGCAGACAGTTGCCCGGATGGGCAGACAGTTGCCCGGATGGGTAGACAGTTGGCGGGATGGGCAGACAGTTGCCCGGATGGGCAGACAGTTGCCCGGTTGGGCAGACAGTTGCCCGGATGGGTAGAGAGTTGCCCGGATGGGTAGACAGTTGGCGGGATGGGCAGACAGTTGCCCGGATGGGCAGACAGTTGCCCGGATGGGCAGACAGTTGCCCGGATGGGTAGAGAGTTGCCGGGATGGGCAGACAGTTGCCGGGATGGGCAGACAGTTGCCCGGATGGGCAGACAGTTGCCGGGATGGGCAGACAGTTGCCCGGATGGGCAGAGAGTTGCCCGGATGGGCAGACAGTTGCCCGGATGGGCAGACAGTTGCCCGGATGGGCAGACAGTTGCCGGGATAGGTAGACAGTTGCCGGGATGGGCAGACAGTTGCCGGGATGGGCAGACAGTTGCCGGGATGGGCAGACAGTTGCCGGGATGGGCAGACAGTTGCCCGGATGGGTAGACAGTTCCCGGGATGGGCAGACAGTTGCCCGGATGGGCAGACAGTTGCCGGGATGGGCAGACAGTTGCCGGGATGGGCAGACAGTTGCCGGGATGGGCAGAGAGTTGCCCGGATGGGCAGACAGTTCCCGGGATGGGCAGACAGTTGCCCGGATGGGCAGACAGTTGCCCGGATGGGCAGACAGTTGCCGGGATGGGCAGACAGTTGCCAGGATGGGCAGACAGTTGCCCGGATGGGCAGAGAGTTGCCGGGATGGGCAGACAGTTGCCGGGATGGGCAGACAGTTGCCAGGATGGGCAGACAGTTGCCCGGATGGGCAGACAGTTGCCCGGATGGGCAGACAGTTGCCCGGATGGGCAGACAGTTGCCCGGATGGGCAGACAGTTGCCCGGATGGGTAGACAGTTGCCCGGATGGGCAGACAGTTGCCGGGATGGGCAGATAGTTCCCGGGATGGGCAGACAGTTGCCCGGATGGGCAGACAGTTGCCGGGATGGACAGACAGTTGCCGGGATGGGCAGACAGTTGCCGGGATGGACAGACAGTTGCCGGGATGGGCAGACAGTTGCCCGGATGGGCAGACAGTTGCCGGGATGGGCAGACAGTTGCCGGGATGGGTAGACAGTTGCCGGGATGGGCAGACAGTTGCCCGGATGGGCAGACAGTTGCCCGGATGGGTAGACAGTTGCCGGGATGGGCAGACAGTTGCCCGGATGGGCAGACAGTTGCCCGGATGGGCAGACAGTTGCCGGGATGGGCAGACAGTTGCCGGGATGGGCAGACAGTTGCCCGGATGGGCAGACAGTTGCCCGGATGGGCAGACAGTTGCCGGGAAGGGCAGACAGTTGCCGGGATGGGCAGACAGTTGCCGGGATGGGCAGACAGTTGCCGGGATGGGCAGACAGTTGCCGGGATGGGTAGACAGTTGCCGGGAAGGGCAGACAGTTGCCCGGATGGGCAGACAGTTGCCGGGGTGGGCAGACAGTTGCCCGGATGGGCAGACAGTTGCCCGGATGGGCAGACAGTTGCCCGGATGGGCAGACAGTTGCCGGGATGGGCAGACAGTTGCCCGGTTGGGCAGACAGTTGCCGGGATGGGCAGACAGTTGCCGGGATGGGTAGACAGTTGCCCGGATGGGCAGACAGTTGCCGGGATGGGTAGACAGTTGCCCGGATGGGCAGACAGTTGCCCGGATGGGCAGACAGTTGCCCGGATGGGCAGACAGTTGCCGGGAAGGGCAGACAGTTGCTGGGATGGACAGACAGTTGCCGGGATGGACAGACAGTTGCCGGGAAGGGCAGACAGTTGCCCGGATGGGCAGACAGTTGCCGGGATGGGCAGACAGTTGCTGGGATGGACAGACAGTTGCCGGGATGGACAGACAGTTGCCCGGATGGGCAGACAGTTGCCCGGATGGGCAGACAGTTGCCGGGATGGGCAGACAGTTGCCCGGATAGGCAGACAGTTGCCCGGATGGGCAGACAGTTGCCCGGATGGGTAGACAGTTGCCGGGATGGGCAGACAGTTGCCCGGATGGACAGACAGTTGCCGGGATGGGCAGACAGTTGCCGGGATGGACAGACAGTTGCCGGGATGGACAGACAGTTGCCGGGAAGGGCAGACAGTTGCCCGGATGGGCAGACAGTTGCCCGGATGGGCAGACAGTTGCCGGGATGGGCAGACAGTTGCCCGGATGGGCAGACAGTTGCCGGGATGGGCAGACAGTTGCCCGGATGGGCAGACAGTTGCCGGGATGGGCAGACAGTTGCCCGGATGGGCAGACAGTTGCCGGGATGGACAGACAGTTGCCGGGATGGGCAGACAGTTGCCCGGATGGGCAGACAGTTGCCGGGATGGACAGACAGTTGCCGGGATGGGCAGACAGTTGCTGGGATGGACAGACAGTTGCCGGGATGGGCAGACAGTTGCCGGGATGGGCAGACAGTTGCCGGGATGGACAGACAGTTGCCGGGATGGGCAGACAGTTGCCGGGATGGACAGACAGTTGCCGGGATGGGCAGACAGTTGCCGGGATGGGCAGACAGTTGCCCGGATGGGCAGACAGTTGCCGGGATGGACAGACAGTTGCCGGGATGGGCAGACAGTTGCCGGGATGGACAGACAGTTGCCGGGATGGGCAGACAGTTGCCGGGATGGACAGACAGTTGCCGGGATGGGCAGACAGTTGCCCGGATGGGTAGACAGTTCCCGGGATGGGCAGACAGTTGCCGGGATGGGCAGAGAGTTGCCGGGATGGGCAGACAGTTGCCCGGATGGGTAGACAGTTCCCGGGATGGGCAGACAGTTGCCGGGATGGGCAGACAGTTGCCCGGATGGGCAGACAGTTGCCCGGATGGGCAGACAGTTGCCCGGATGGGCAGAGAGTTGCCGGGATGGGCAGACAGTTGCCCGGATGGGCAGAGAGTTGCCGGGATGGGCAGACAGTTGCCCGGATGGGCAGACAGTTGCCCGGATGGGCAGAGAGTTGCCCGGATGGGCAGAGAGTTGCCCGGATGGGCAGAGAGTTGCCCGGATGGGCAGAGAGTTGCCGGGATGGGCAGACAGTTGCCGGGATGGGCAGACAGTTGCCGGGATGGGCAGACAGTTGCCGGGATGGGCAGACAGTTGCCGGGATGGGCAGACAGTTGCCGGGATGGGCAGACAGTTGCCGGAAGGGCAGACAGTTGCCGGGATGGGCAGACAGTTGCCCGGATGGGCAGACAGTTGGCGGGATGGGCAGACAGTTGCCCGGATGGGTAGACAGTTCCCGGATGGGCAGACAGTTGCCGGGATGGGCAGACAGTTGCCGGGATGGGCAGACAGTTGCCGGGATGGGCAGACAGTTGCCGGAAGGGCAGACAGTTGCCGGGATGGGCAGACAGTTGCCCGGATGGGCAGACAGTTGGCGGGATGGGCAGACAGTTGCCCGGATGGGCAGACAGTTGCCGGGATGGGCAGACAGTTGCCGGAAGGGCAGACAGTTGCCGGGATGGGCAGACAGTTGCCCGGATGGGCAGACAGTTGGCGGGATGGGCAGACAGTTGCCCGGATGGGCAGACAGTTGCCCGGATGGGCAGACAGTTGCCGGGATGGGCAGACAGTTGCCGGGATGGGCAGACAGTTGCCCGGATGGGCAGACAGTTGCCCGGATGGGCAGACAGTTGCCGGGATGGGCAGACAGTTGCCGGGATGGGCAGACAGTTGCCGGGATGGGCAGACAGTTGCCGGGATGGGCAGACAGTTGCCGGGATGGGCAGACAGTTGCCCGGATGGGCAGACAGTTGCCGGGATGGGCAGACAGTTGCCGGGATGGGCAGACAGTTGCCGGGATGGGCAGACAGTTGCCCGGATGGGCAGACAGTTGCCGGGAAGGGCAGACAGTTGCCCGGATGGGCAGACAGTTGCCCGGATGGGCAGACAGTTGCCGGGAAGGGCAGACAGTTGCTGGGATGGGCAGACAGTTGCCGGGATGGGCAGACAGTTGCCGGGATGGGCAGACAGTTGCCGGGATGGGCAGACAGTTGCCGGGATGGGCAGACAGTTGCCGGGATGGGTAGACAGTTGCCGGAAGGGCAGACAGTTGCCGGGAAGGGCAGACAGTTGCCGGGATGGGCAGACAGTTGCCGGGATGGGCAGACAGTTGCCGGGATGGGCAGAGAGTTGCCGGGATGGGCAGAGAGTTGCCGGGATGGGCAGACAGTTGCCCGGATGGGCAGACAGTTGCCCGGATGGGCAGAGAGTTGCCGGGATGGGCAGACAGTTGCCCGGATGGGCAGACAGTTGCCAGGATGGGTAGACAGTTGCCCGGATGGGCAGACAGTTGCCGGGATGGGTAGACAGTTGCCGGGATGGGCAGACAGTTGCCGGGATGGGCAGACAGTTGCCGGGATGGGCAGACAGTTGCCCGGATGGGCAGACAGTTGCCCGGATGGGCAGACAGTTGCCCGGATGGGCAGAGAGTTGCCCGGATGGGCAGAGAGTTGCCGGGATGGGCAGACAGTTGCCCGGATGGGCAGACAGTTGCCCGGATGGGCAGAGAGTTGCCCGGATGGGTAGACAGTTGCCGGAAGGGCAGACAGTTGCCGGGATGGGCAGAGAGTTGCCGGGATGGGCAGACAGTTGCCCGGATGGGCAGAGAGTTGCCGGGATGGGCAGACAGTTGCCGGGATGGGGAGACAGTTGCCGGGATGGGCAGACAGTTGCCGGGATGGGCAGACAGTTGCCCGGATGGGCAGACAGTTGCCGGGATGGGCAGACAGTTGCCGGGATGGGCAGAGAGTTGCCGGATGGGCAGACAGTTGCCCGGATGGGCAGACAGTTGCCGGGATGGGCAGACAGTTGCCGGGATGGGCAGAGAGTTGCCGGGATGGGCAGAGAGTTCCCGGATGGGCAGACAGTTGCCCGGATGGGCAGACAGTTGCCGGGATGGGCAGACAGTTGCCCGGATGGGCAGAGAGTTGCCGGGATGGGCAGAGAGTTCCCGGATGGGCAGACAGTTGCCGGGATGGGCAGAGAGTTCCCGGATGGGCAGACAGTTGTCGGGATGGGCAGACAGTTGCCCGGATGGGCAGAGAGTTGCCGGGATGGGCAGAGAGTTCCCGGATGGGCAGACAGTTGCCGGGATGGGCAGACAGTTGCCCGGATGGGTAGACAGTTGCCCGGATGGGCAGACAGTTGCCGGGATGGGCAGACAGTTGCCGGGATGGGCAGACAGTTGCCCGGATGGGTAGACAGTTGCCCGGATGGGCAGACAGTTGCCCGGATGGGCGGACAGTTGCCGGGATGGGCAGACAGTTGCCGGGATGGGCAGACAGTTGCCGGGATGGGCAGACAGTTGCCGGGATGGGCAGACAGTTGCCCGGATGGGCAGACAGTTGCCGGGATGGGCAGACAGTTGCCCGGTTGGGCAGAGAGTTGCCGGGATGGGTAGACAGTTGCCGGGATGGGCAGAGAGTTGCCGGGATGGGCAGACAGTTGCCCGGATGGGCAGAGAGTTGCCGGGATGGGCAGACAGTTGCCGGGATGGGCAGACAGTTGCCGGGATGGGCAGACAGTTGCCCGGATGGGCAGACAGTTGCCCGGATGGGCAGAGAGTTGCCGGGATGGGCAGACAGTTGCCGGGATGGGCAGACAGTTGCCGGGTTGGGCAGACAGTTGCCCGGATGGGCAGACAGTTGCCGGGATGGGCAGACAGTTGCCGGGATGGGCAGACAGTTGCCCGGATGGGTAGACAGTTGCCGGGATGGGTAGACAGTTGCCGGGATGGGCAGAGAGTTGCCGGGATGGGCAGACAGTTGCCGGGATGGGCAGACAGTTGCCGGGATGGGTAGACAGTTGCCGGGATGGGCAGAGAGTTGCCGGGATGGGCAGAGAGTTGCCGGGATGGACAGACAGTTCCCGGGATGGGCAGACAGTTGCCGGGATGGGCAGACAGTTGCCCGGATGGGCAGAGAGTTGCCGGGATGGGCAGAGAGTTGCCGGGATGGGCAGACAGTTGCCGGGATGGGCAGAGAGTTGCCGGGATGGGCAGACAGTTGCCCGGATGGGCAGAGAGTTGCCGGGATGGGCAGAGAGTTGCCGGGATGGGCAGACAGTTGCCGGGATGGGTAGACAGTTGCCGGGATGGGCAGACAGTTGCCCGGTTGGGCAGAGAGTTGCCGGGATCGGCAGACAGTTCCCGGGATGGGCAGAGAGTTGCCCAGATGGGCAGACAGTTGCCGGGATGGGCAGACAGTTGCCGGGATGGGTAGACAGTTGCCGGGAAGGGCAGACAGTTGCCCGGATGGGTAGACAGTTGCCGGGATGGGCAGACAGTTGCCGGGAAGGGCAGACAGTTGCCGGGATGGGCAGACAGTTGCCCGGTTGGGCAGGGAGTTGCCGGGATGGGCAGACAGTTGCCGGGATGGGCAGACAGTTGCCGGGAAGGGCAGACAGTTGCCCGGATGGGCAGACAGTTGCCGGGATGGGCAGACAGTTGCCCGGATGGGCAGACAGTTGCCCGGATGGGCAGACAGTTGCCGGGATGGGTAGACAGTTGCCCGGATGGGTAGACAGTTGCCCGGATGGGCAGACAGTTGCCGGGATGGGCAGACAGTTGCCCGGTTGGGCAGAGAGTTGCCGGGATGGGCAGAGAGTTGCCCGGATGGGTAGACAGTTGCCGGGATGGGTAGACAGTTGCCCGGATGGGCAGACAGTTGCCCGGTTGGGCAGAGAGTTGCCGGGATGGGCAGACAGTTGCCCGGATGGGCAGACAGTTGCCGGGATGGGCAGAGAGTTGCCGGGATGGGCAGAGAGTTGCCCGGATGGGCAGACAGTTGCCGGGAAGGGCAGACAGTTGCCGGGATGGGCAGAGAGTTGCCCGGATGGGCAGACAGTTGCCGGGAAGGGCAGACAGTTGCCGGGAAGGGCAGACAGTTGCCGGGATGGGCAGACAGTTGCCGGGATGGGCAGACAGTTGCCGGGATGGGTAGACAGTTGCCCGGATGGGCAGACAGTTGCCGGGATGGGCAGACAGTTGCCGGGAAGGGCAGACAGTTGCCGGGATGGGCAGACAGTTGCCGGGAAGGGCAGACAGTTGCCGGAATGGGCAGACAGTTGCCGGGATGGGCAGACAGTTGGCGGGATGGGTAGACAGTTGCCGGGATGGGTAGACAGTTGCCCGGATGGGCAGACAGTTGCCGGGATGGGCAGACAGTTGCCCGGATGGGCAGACAGTTGCCCGGATGGGCAGACAGTTGCCGGGATGGGCAGACAGTTGCCGGGATGGGCAGACAGTTGCCGGGATGGGCAGACAGTTGCCCGGATGGGTAGACAGTTGCCGGGATGGGAAGACAGTTGCCGGGATGGGAAGACAGTTGCCGGGATGGGCAGACAGTTGCCGGGATGGGCAGACAGTTGCCGGGATGGGCAGACAGTTGCCGGGATGGGCAGACAGTTGCCCGGATGGGCAGACAGTTGCCGGGATGGGCAGACAGTTGCCGGGTTGGGCAGAGAGTTGCCGGGATGGGCAGACAGTTGCCGGGATGGGCAGACAGTTGCCGGGATGGGCAGACAGTTGCCGGGATGGGCAGACAGTTGCCGGGATGGGCAGACAGTTGCCGGGATGGGCAGACAGTTGCCGGGATGGGCAGACAGTTGCCGGGATGGGCAGACAGTTGCCCGGATGGGCAGACAGTTGCCGGGTTGGGCAGAGAGTTGCCGGGATGGGCAGACAGTTGCCGGGTTGGGCAGACAGTTGCCGGGATGGGCAGACAGTTGCCCGGATGGGCAGACAGTTGCCGGGATGGGCAGACAGTTGCCGGGATGGGCAGACAGTTGCCGGGATGGGCAGACAGTTGCCGGGATGGGCAGACAGTTGCCGGGATGGGCAGACAGTTGCCCGGATGGGCAGACAGTTGCCGGGATGGGCAGACAGTTGCCGGGATGGGCAGACAGTTGCCCGGATGGGCAGACAGTTGCCCGGATAGGTAGACAGTTGCCGGGATGGGCAGACAGTTGCCCGGATAGGCAGAGAGTTGCCCGGATGGGCAGACAGTTGCCCGGATAGGTAGACAGTTGCCCGGATAGGTAGACAGTTGCCCGGATGGGCAGACAGTTGCTGGGATGGGCAGACAGTTGCCCGGATGGGTAGACAGTTGCCCGGATGGGCAGACAGTTGCCGGGATGGACAGACAGTTGCCGGGATGGGCAGACAGTTGCCCGGTTGGGCAGAGAGTTGCCGGGATGGGTAGACAGTTGCCCGGATGGGCAGACAGTTGCCCGGATGGGCAGACAGTTGCCGGGATGGGCAGACAGTTGCCCGGATGGGCAGACAGTTGCCCGGATGGGCAGACAGTTGCCCGGATGGGCAGACAGTTGCCGGGAAGGGCAGACAGTTGCCGGGATGGGCAGACAGTTGCTGGGATGGGCAGACAGTTGCCGGGATGGGCAGACAGTTGCCCGGATGGGCAGACAGTTGCCGGGATGGACAGACAGTTGCCGGGATGGGCAGACAGTTGCCCGGTTGGGCAGAGAGTTGCCGGGATGGACAGACAGTTGCCGGGATGGGCAGACAGTTGCCGGGATGGGCAGACAGTTGCCGGGATGGACAGACAGTTGCCGGGATGGGCAGACAGTTGCCCGGTTGGGCAGAGAGTTGCCGGGATGGACAGACAGTTGCCGGGATGGACAGACAGTTGCCGGGATGGGCAGACAGTTGCCCGGATGGGCAGAGAGTTGCCGGGATGGACAGACAGTTGCCGGGATGGGCAGACGGTTGCCGGGATGGGCAGACAGTTGCCCGGATGGGCAGACAGTTGCCGGGATGGGCAGACAGTTGCCCGGATGGGCAGACAGTTGCCCGGATGGGCAGACAGTTGCCGGGATGGGCAGACAGTTGCCCGGATGGGCAGACAGTTGCCCGGATGGGCAGACAGTTGCCCGGATGGGCAGACAGTTGCCGGGATGGGCAGACAGTTGCCGGGATGGGCAGACAGTTGCTGGGATGGGCAGACAGTTGCCCGGTTGGGCAGAGAGTTGCCGGGATGGGCAGACAGTTGCCGGGATGGGCAGAGAGTTGCCCGGATGGGCAGACAGTTGCCGGGATGGGCAGACAGTTGCCCGGATGGGCAGACAGTTGCCGGGATGGGCAGACAGTTGCCGGGATGGGCAGACAGTTGCCGGGATGGGCAGAGAGTTGCCCGGATGGGCAGACAGTTGCCGGGATGGGCAGACAGTTGCCGGGATGGACAGACAGTTGCCGGGATGGGCAGACAGTTGCCGGGATGGGCAGACAGTTGCTGGGATGGGCAGACAGTTGCCGGGATGGGCAGACAGTTGCCGGGATGGGTAGACAGTTGCCGGGATGGGCAGACAGTTGCCGGGATGGACAGACAGTTGCCGGGATGGGCAGACAGTTGCCGGGATGGGCAGACAGTTGCCGGGATGGGCAGACAGTTGCCCGGATGGGCAGACAGTTGCTGGGATGGGCAGACAGTTGCCCGGTTGGGCAGAGAGTTGCCGGGATGGGCAGACAGTTGCCGGGATGGGCAGACAGTTGCCCGGATGGGCAGACAGTTGCCGGGATGGGCAGACAGTTGCCGGGATGGGCAGACAGTTGCCGGGATGGGCAGAGAGTTGCCCGGATGGGCAGACAGTTGCCGGGATGGGCAGAGAGTTGCCCGGATGGGCAGACAGTTGCCGGGATGGGTAGACAGTTGCCCGGATGGGTAGACAGTTGCCGGGATGGGCAGAGAGTTGCCCGGATGGGCAGACAGTTGCCGGGATGGGCAGAGAGTTGCCCGGATGGGCAGACAGTTGCCGGGATGGGCAGAGAGTTGCCCGGATGGGCAGACAGTTGCCAGGATGGGCAGACAGTTGCCGGGATGGGCAGACAGTTGCCCGGATGGGCAGACAGTTGCCGGGATGGGCAGACAGTTGCTGGGATGGGCAGACAGTTGCCCGGTTGGGCAGAGAGTTGCCGGGATGGGCAGACAGTTGCCGGGATGGGCAGACAGTTGCCCGGATGGGCAGACAGTTGCCGGGATGGGCAGACAGTTGCCGGGATGGGCAGACAGTTGCCGGGATGGGCAGAGAGTTGCCCGGATGGGCAGACAGTTGCCGGGATGGGCAGAGAGTTGCCCGGATGGGCAGACAGTTGCCGGGATGGGTAGACAGTTGCCCGGATGGGTAGACAGTTGCCGGGATGGGCAGAGAGTTGCCCGGATGGGCAGACAGTTGCCGGGATGGGCAGAGAGTTGCCCGGATGGGCAGACAGTTGCCGGGATGGGCAGACAGTTGCCGGGATGGGCAGACAGTTGCCGGGATGGGCAGAGAGTTGCCCGGATGGGCAGACAGTTGCCGGGATGGGCAGACAGTTGCCCGGATGGGCAGACAGTTGCCGGGATGGGCAGACAGTTGCCGGGATGGGCAGACAGTTGCCCGGATGGGTAGACAGTTGCCGGGATGGGTAGACAGTTGCCGGGATGGGCAGACAGTTGCCGGGATGGGCAGACAGTTGCCGGGATGGGCAGACAGTTGCCCGGATGGGCAGACAGTTGCCCGGATGGGCAGACAGTTGCCGGGATGGGCAGACAGTTGCCGGGATGGGCAGACAGTTGCCGGGATGGGCAGAGAGTTGCCCGGATGGGCAGAGAGTTGCCGGGATGGGCAGAGAGTTGCCGGGATGGGCAGACAGTTGCCCGGATGGGCAGACAGTTGCCCGGATGGGCAGACAGTTGCCCGGATGGGCAGACAGTTGCCGGGATGGGCAGACAGTTGCCCGGATGGGCAGACAGTTGCCGGGATGGGCAGACAGTTGCCGGGATGGGCAGACAGTTGCCGGGATGGGCAGAGAGTTGCCCGGATGGGCAGAGAGTTGCCGGGATGGGCAGAGAGTTGCCCGGATGGGCAGACAGTTGCCGGGATGGGTAGACAGTTGCCCGGAAGGGCAGACAGTTGCCGGGATGGGCAGACAGTTGCCGGGATGGGCAGACAGTTGCCGGGATGGGCAGACAGTTGCCCGGATGGGCAGACAGTTGCCCGGATGGGCAGACAGTTGCCGGGATGGGCAGACAGTTGCCGGGATGGGCAGACAGTTGCCCGGATGGGCAGACAGTTGCCCGGATGGGTAGACAGTTGCCGGGATGGGCAGACAGTTGCCGGGATGGGCAGACAGTTGCCCGGATAGGCAGACAGTTGCCGGGATGGGCAGACAGTTGCCGGGATGGGCAGACAGTTGCCGGGATGGGCAGACAGTTGCCCGGATAGGCAGACAGTTGCCCGGATGGGCAGACAGTTGCCCGGATAGGCAGACAGTTGCCCGGATGGGCAGACAGTTGCCGGGATGGGCAGACAGTTGCCGGGATGGGCAGACAGTTGCCCGGATGGGCAGACAGTTGCCCGGATGGGCAGACAGTTGCCGGGAAGGGCAGAGAGTTGCCGGGATGGGCAGACAGTTGCCGGGAAGGGCAGAGAGTTGCCGGGTTGGGCAGACAGTTGCCCGGATGGGCAGACAGTTGCCCGGATGGGCAGACAGTTGCCGGGATGGACAGACAGTTGCCAGGATGGGCAGACAGTTGCCGGGATGGGCAGACAGTTGCCGGGTTGGGCAGACAGTTGCCCGGATGGGCAGACAGTTGCCGGGATGGGCAGACAGTTGCCGGGATGGGCAGACAGTTGCCGGGATGGGCAGACAGTTGCCGGGTTGGGCAGACAGTTGCCCGGATGGGCAGACAGTTGCCGGGATGGGCAGACAGTTGCCCGGATGGGCAGACAGTTGCCCGGATGGGCAGACAGTTGCCGGGATGGACAGACAGTTGCCAGGATGGGCAGACAGTTGCCGGGATGGGCAGACAGTTGCCGGGATGGGCAGACAGTTGCCCGGATGGGCAGACAGTTGCCGGGATGGGCAGACAGTTGCCGGGATGGGCAGACAGTTGCCCGGATGGGCAGACAGTTGCCGGGATGGGCAGACAGTTGCCGGGATGGGCAGACAGTTGCCGGGATGGGCAGACAGTTGCCCGGATGGGCAGACAGTTGCCGGGAAGGGCAGACAGTTGCCGGGATGGGCAGACAGTTGCCCGGAAGGGCAGACAGTTGCCGGGATGGGCAGACAGTTGCCGGGATGGGCAGACAGTTGCCGGGATGGGCAGACAGTTGCCCGGATGGGCAGACAGTTGCCGGGATGGGCAGACAGTTGCCGGGATGGGCAGACAGTTGCCGGGATGGGCAGACAGTTGCCGGGATGGGCAGACAGTTGCCCGGATGGGCAGACAGTTGCCCGGATGGGCAGACAGTTGCCGGGATGGGCAGACAGTTGCCGGGATGGGCAGACAGTTGCCGGGATGGGCAGACAGTTGCCCGGATGGGCAGACAGTTGCCGGGATGGGCAGACAGTTGCCGGGAAGGGCAGACAGTTGCCGGGATGGGCAGACAGTTGCCCGGATGGGCAGACAGTTGCCGGGATGGGCAGACAGTTGCCGGGATGGGCAGACAGTTGCCGGGATGGGCAGACAGTTGCCCGGATGGGCAGACAGTTGCCGGGAAGGGCAGACAGTTGCCGGGATGGGCAGACAGTTGCCCGGATGGGCAGACAGTTGCCCGGATGGGCAGACAGTTGCCGGGATGGGTAGACAGTTGCCCGGATGGGCAGACAGTTGCCGGGATGGGCAGACAGTTGCCGGGATGGGCAGACAGTTGCCCGGATGGGCAGACAGTTGCCCGGATGGGCAGACAGTTGCCGGGATGGGCAGACAGTTGCCGGGATGGGCAGACAGTTGCCCGGATGGGCAGACAGTTGCCGGGATGGGCAGACAGTTGCCCGGATGGGCAGACAGTTGCCCGGATGGGCAGACAGTTGCCGGGATGGGCAGACAGTTGCCGGGATGGGCAGACAGTTGCCCGGATGGGCAGACAGTTGCCGGGATGGGCAGACAGTTGCCCGGATGGGCAGACAGTTGCCGGGATGGGCAGACAGTTGCCCGGATGGGCAGACAGTTGCCCGGATGGGCAGACAGTTGCCGGGAAGGGCAGACAGTTGCCCGGATAGGCAGACAGTTGCCGGGAAGGGCAGACAGTTGCCGGGATGGACAGACAGTTGCCGGGATGGGCAGACAGTTGCCGGGATGGGTAGACAGTTGCCCGGATGGGCAGACAGTTGCCGGGATGGGTAGACAGTTGCCCGGATGGGCAGACAGTTGCCGGGATGGGCAGACAGTTGCCCGGATGGGCAGACAGTTGCCCGGATGGGCAGACAGTTGCCGGGATGGACAGACAGTTGCCGGGATGGGCAGACAGTTGCCGGGATGGGTAGACAGTTGCCCGGATGGGCAGACAGTTCCCGGGATGGGCAGACAGTTGCCGGGATGGACAGACAGTTGCCGGGATGGGCAGACAGTTGCCGGGATGGGCAGACAGTTCCCGGGATGGGCAGACAGTTGCCGGGATGGGCAGACAGTTGCCCGGATGGGCAGACAGTTGCCGGGAAGGGCAGACAGTTGCCGGGATGGACAGACAGTTGCCGGGATGGGCAGACAGTTGCCCGGATGGGCAGACAGTTGCCCGGATGGGCAGACAGTTGCCCGGATGGGCAGACAGTTGCCGGGATGGGCAGACAGTTGCCGGGATGGGCAGACAGTTGCCGGGAAGGGCAGACAGTTGCCCGGTTGGGCAGGGAGTTGCCGGGATGGGCAGACAGTTGCCGGGATGGGCAGACAGTTGCCGGGATGGGCAGACAGTTGCCGGGATGGGCAGACAGTTGCCGGGAAGGGCAGACAGTTGCCCGGATGGGCAGACAGTTGCCGGGAAGGGCAGACAGTTGCCCGGATGGGCAGACAGTTGCCGGGAAGGGCAGACAGTTGCCGGGATGGGCAGACAGTTGCCGGGATGGGTAGACAGTTGCCCGGATGGGCAGACAGTTGCCCGGATGGGCAGACAGTTGCCCGGATGGGCAGACAGTTGCCCGGATGGGCAGACAGTTGCCCGGATGGGTAGACAGTTGCCCGGATGGGCAGACAGTTGCCCGGATGGGCAGACAGTTGCCCGGATGGGCAGACAGTTGCCCGGATGGGCAGACAGTTGCCGGGATGGGTAGACAGTTGCCCGGATGGGTAGACAGTTGCCCGGATGGGCAGACAGTTGCCGGGATGGACAGACAGTTGCCCGGTTGGGCAGAGAGTTGCCGGGATGGGTAGACAGTTGCCCGGATGGGTAGACAGTTGCCCGGATGGGCAGACAGTTGCCGGGATGGACAGACAGTTGCCCGGTTGGGCAGACAGTTGCCGGGATGGGCAGACAGTTGCCCGGTTGGGCAGAGAGTTGCCGGGATGGGCAGAGAGTTGCCCGGATGGGTAGACAGTTGCCGGGATGGGTAGACAGTTGCCCGGATGGGCAGACAGTTGCCCGGTTGGGCAGAGAGTTGCCGGGATGGGCAGACAGTTGCCCGGATGGGCAGACAGTTGCCGGGATGGGCAGAGAGTTGCCCGGATGGGCAGACAGTTGCCGGGATGGGCAGAGAGTTGCCGGGATGGGCAGAGAGTTGCCGGGATGGGCAGACAGTTGCCCGGATGGGCAGAGAGTTGCCCGGATGGGCAGACAGTTGCCGGGAAGGGCAGACAGTTGCCGGGAAGGGCAGACAGTTGCCGGGATGGGCAGACAGTTGCCGGGATGGGCAGACAGTTGCCGGGAAGGGCAGACAGTTGCCGGGATGGGCAGACAGTTGCCGGGAAGGGCAGACAGTTGCCGGGATGGGCAGACAGTTGCCGGGATGGGCAGACAGTTGCCGGGATGGGCAGACAGTTGCCGGGAAGGGCAGACAGTTGCCGGGATGGGCAGACAGTTGGCGGGATGGGTAGACAGTTGCCGGGATGGGTAGACAGTTGCCGGGATGGGCAGACAGTTGCCGGGAAGGGCAGACAGTTGCCGGGATGGGCAGACAGTTGGCGGGATGGGCAGACAGTTGCCCGGATGGGCAGACAGTTGCCGGGATGGGCAGACAGTTGCCGGGATGGGCAGACAGTTGCCGGGAAGGGCAGACAGTTGCCGGGATGGGCAGACAGTTGGCGGGATGGGCAGACAGTTGCCCGGATGGGCAGACAGTTGCCGGGATGGGAAGACAGTTGCCGGGATGGGAAGACAGTTGCCGGGATGGGCAGACAGTTGCCGGGATGGGCAGACAGTTGCCGGGATGGGTAGACAGTTGCCGGGATGGGCAGACAGTTGCCCGGATGGGCAGACAGTTGCCGGGATGGGCAGACAGTTGCCCGGATGGGCAGACAGTTGCCGGGATGGGCAGACAGTTGCCGGGATGGGCAGACAGTTGCCCGGATGGGCAGACAGTTGCCGGGATGGGCAGACAGTTGCCCGGATGGGCAGAGAGTTGCCGGGATGGGCAGACAGTTGCCGGGATGGGCAGACAGTTGCCGGGATGGGCAGACAGTTGCCGGGATGGGTAGACAGTTGCCGGGATGGGCAGACAGTTGCCGGGATGGGTAGACAGTTGCCCGGATGGGCAGACAGTTGCCGGGATGGGCAGACAGTTGGCGGGATGGGTAGACAGTTGCCGGGATGGGAAGACAGTTGCCGGGATGGGAAGACAGTTGCCGGGATGGGCAGACAGTTGCCGGGATGGGCAGACAGTTGCCGGGATGGGCAGACAGTTGCCGGGATGGGCAGACAGTTGCCGGGATGGGCAGACAGTTGCCCGGATGGGCAGACAGTTGCCGGGATGGGCAGACAGTTGCCCGGTTGGGCAGAGAGTTGCCGGGATGGGCAGACAGTTGCCGGGATGGGCAGACAGTTGCCGGGATGGGCAGACAGTTGCCGGGATGGGTAGACAGTTGCCCGGATGGGCAGACAGTTGCCGGGATGGGCAGACAGTTGCCCGGATGGGCAGACAGTTGCCGGGATGGGCAGAGAGTTGCCCGGATGGGCAGACAGTTGCCGGGATGGGCAGACAGTTGCCCGGATGGGCAGACAGTTGCCGGGATGGGCAGACAGTTGCCGGGTTGGGCAGAGAGTTGCCCGGATGGGCAGACAGTTGCCGGGTTGGGCAGAGAGTTGCCCGGATGGGCAGACAGTTGCCGGGATGGGCAGACAGTTGCCGGGATGGGCAGACAGTTGCCGGGTTGGGCAGACAGTTGCCCGGATGGGCAGACAGTTGCCGGGATGGGTAGACAGTTGCCGGGATGGGCAGACAGTTGCCCGGATGGGCAGACAGTTGCCGGGATGGGCAGACAGTTGCCGGGATGGGCAGACAGTTGCCGGGATGGGCAGACAGTTGCCGGGATGGGCAGACAGTTGCCGGGATGGGCAGACAGTTGCCGGGATGGGCAGACAGTTGCCGGGATGGGCAGACAGTTGCCCGGATGGGCAGACAGTTGCCGGGATGGGCAGACAGTTGCCGGGATGGGCAGACAGTTGCCGGGATGGGCAGACAGTTGCTGGGATGGGCAGACAGTTGCCGGGATGGGTAGACAGTTGCCGGGTTGGGCAGAGAGTTGCCCGGATGGGCAGACAGTTGCCGGGTTGGGCAGAGAGTTGCCCGGATGGGCAGACAGTTGCCGGGATGGGCAGACAGTTGCCGGGATGGGCAGACAGTTGCCCGGATAGGTAGACAGTTGCCCGGATAGGTAGACAGTTGCCGGGATGGGCAGACAGTTGCCCGGATAGGTAGACAGTTGCCCGGATAGGTAGACAGTTGCCCGGATGGGCAGACAGTTGCCGGGATGGGCAGACAGTTGCCGGGATGGGCAGACAGTTGCCCGGATGGGCAGACAGTTGCCGGGATGGGCAGACAGTTGCCCGGATGGGTAGACAGTTGCCGGGATGGGCAGAGAGTTGCCCGGTTGGGCAGAGAGTTGCCGGGATGGGCAGACAGTTGCCCGGTTGGGCAGAGAGTTGCCGGGATGGACAGACAGTTGCCGGGAAGGGCAGAGAGTTGCCGGGATGGGCAGACAGTTGCCCGGTTGGGCAGAGAGTTGCCGGGATGGACAGACAGTTGCCGGGAAGGGCAGAGAGTTGCCGGGATGGACAGACAGTTGCCGGGATGGGCAGACAGTTGCCGGGATGGGTAGACAGTTGCCGGGATGGGCAGACAGTTGCCGGGATGGGCAGACATTTGCCGGGATGGGCAGAGAGTTGCCGGGATGGGCAGACAGTTGCCGGGAAGGGCAGACAGTTGCCCGGATGGGCAGACAGTTGCCCGGATGGGTAGAGAGTTGCCGGGATGGGTAGACAGTTGCCCGGATGGGCAGACAGTTGCCGGGATGGGCAGACAGTTGCCGGGAAGGGCAGACAGTTGCCGGGATGGGCAGACAGTTGCCGGGATGGGCAGAGAGTTGCCCGGATGGGCAGACAGTTGCCGGGATGGGCAGAGAGTTGCCCGGATGGGCAGACAGTTGCCGGGATGGGTAGACAGTTGCCCGGATGGGCAGACAGTTGCCGGGATGGGCAGACAGTTGCCGGGATGGGCAGACAGTTGCCGGGATGGGCAGAGAGTTGCCCGGATGGGCAGACAGTTGCCGGGATGGGCAGACAGTTGCCCGGATGGGCAGACAGTTGCCGGGATGGGCAGACAGTTGCCGGGATGGGCAGACAGTTGCCCGGATGGGCAGACAGTTGCCCGGATGGGCAGACAGTTGCCGGGATGGGCAGACAGTTGTCGGGATGGGCAGACAGTTGCCGGGATGGGCAGACAGTTGCCCGGATGGGCAGACAGTTGCCGGGATGGGCAGACAGTTGCCGGGATGGGCAGACAGTTGCCCGGATGGGCAGACAGTTGCCGGGAAGGGCAGACAGTTGCCGGGAAGGGCAGACAGTTGCCGGGATGGGCAGACAGTTGCCGGGATGGGCAGACAGTTGCCGGGATGGGCAGACAGTTGCCGGGATGGGCAGACAGTTGCCCGGATGGGCAGACAGTTGCCGGGATGGGCAGACAGTTGCCCGGTTGGGCAGAGAGTTGCCCGGATGGGTAGACAGTTGCCCGGATGGGCAGACAGTTGCCGGGATGGGCAGACAGTTGCCGGGATGGGTAGACAGTTGCCGGGATGGGCAGACAGTTGCCGGGAAGGGCAGACAGTTGCCGGGATGGGCAGACAGTTGCCGGGATGGGCAGACAGTTGCCGGGATGGGCAGACAGTTGCCGGGATGGGCAGACAGTTGCCCGGATGGGCAGACAGTTGCCCGGATGGGCAGACAGTTGCCCGGATGGGTAGACAGTTGCCGGGATGGGCAGACAGTTGCCGGGAAGGGCAGACAGTTGCCCGGTTGGGCAGACAGTTGCCGGGAAGGGCAGACAGTTGCCGGGATGGGCAGACAGTTGCCCGGATGGGCAGACAGTTGCCGGGATGGGCAGACAGTTGCCCGGATGGGCAGACAGTTGCCGGGATGGGCAGACAGTTGCCCGGATGGGTAGACAGTTGCCGGGATGGGTAGACAGTTCCCGGGATGGGCAGACAGTTGCCGGGATGGGCAGACAGTTGCCCGGATGGGCAGACAGTTGCCGGGATGGGTAGACAGTTCCCGGGATGGGCAGACAGTTGCCCGGATGGGCAGACAGTTGCCCGGATGGGCAGACAGTTGCCGGGATGGGCAGACAGTTGCCGGGATGGGCCGACAGTTGCCGGGATGGGTAGACAGTTCCCGGGATGGGCAGACAGTTGCCCGGATGGGCAGACAGTTGCCCGGATGGGCAGACAGTTGCCGGGATGGGCAGACAGTTGCCCGGGATGGGCAGACAGTTGCCGGGATGGGCAGACAGTTGCCGGGATGGGCAGACAGTTGCCCGGATGGGTAGACAGTTGCCCGGATGGGCAGACAGTTGCCGGGATGGGCAGACAGTTGCCCGGTTGGGCAGACAGTTGCCGGGATGGGCAGACAGTTGCCCGGATGGGCAGACAGTTGCCCGGATGGGCAGACAGTTGCCGGGATGGGCAGACAGTTGCCCGGATGGGCAGACAGTTGCCCGGATGGGCAGACAGTTGCCGGGATGGGCAGACAGTTGCCCGGTTGGGCAGACAGTTGCCGGGATGGGCAGACAGTTGCCGGGATGGGCAGACAGTTGCCCGGATGGGCAGACAGTTGCCGGGATGGGCAGACAGTTGCCCGGATGGGTAGACAGTTGCCCGGATGGGCAGACAGTTGCCGGGATGGGCAGACAGTTGCCCGGTTGGGCAGAGAGTTGCCGGGTTGGGCAGAGAGTTGCCGGGATGGGTAGACAGTTGCCCGGATGGGCAGACAGTTGCCGGGATGGGCAGACAGTTGCCCGGTTGGGCAGACAGTTGCCGGGATGGGCAGACAGTTGCCCGGATGGGCAGACAGTTGCCGGGATGGGTAGACAGTTGCCCGGATGGGCAGACAGTTGCCCGGATGGGCAGACAGTTGCCGGGATGGGCAGACAGTTGCCGGGATGGGCAGACAGTTGCCGGGATGGGTAGACAGTTGCCCGGATGGGCAGACAGTTGCCGGGATGGGCCGACAGTTGCCGGGATGGGTAGACAGTTGCCCGGATGGGCCGACAGTTGCCGGGATGGGTAGACAGTTGCCCGGATGGGCAGACAGTTGCCCGGATGGGTAGACAGTTGCCCGGATGGGTAGACAGTTGCCCGGATGGGTAGACAGTTGCCGGGATGGGCCGACAGTTGCCGGGATGGGTAGACAGTTGCCCGGATGGGTAGACAGTTGCCCGGATGGGTAGACAGTTGCCCGGATGGGCAGACAGTTGCCGGGATGGGCAGACAGTTGCCGGGATGGGCAGACAGTTGCCCGGATGGGCAGACAGTTGCCGGGATGGGCAGACAGTTGCCGGGATGGGCAGACAGTTGCCGGGATGGGCAGACAGTTGCCGGGAAGGGCAGACAGTTGCCGGGATGGGCAGACAGTTGCCGGGATGGGCAGACAGTTGCCCGGATGGGCAGACAGTTGCCGGGATGGGCAGACAGTTGCCGGGATGGGCAGACAGTTGCCGGGATGGGCAGACAGTTGCCGGGATGGGCAGACAGTTGCCGGGATGGGCAGACAGTTGCCGGGATGGGTAGACAGTTGCCGGGAAGGGCAGACAGTTGCCGGGATGGGCAGACAGTTGCCGGGATGGGCAGACAGTTGCCGGGATGGGTAGACAGTTGCCCGGATGGGCAGACAGTTGCCCGGATGGGCAGACAGTTGCCCGGATGGGTAGACAGTTGCCGGGATGGGCAGACAGTTGCCGGGATGGGCAGACAGTTGCCGGGATGGGCAGACAGTTGCCGGGATGGGCAGACAGTTGCCCGGATGGGCAGACAGTTGCCGGGATGGGCAGACAGTTGCCCGGATGGGCAGACAGTTGCCCGGATGGGCAGACAGTTGCCCGGATGGGCAGACAGTTGCCCGGATGGGCAGACAGTTGCCGGGATGGGCAGACAGTTGCCCGGATGGGCAGACAGTTGCCCGGATGGGCAGACAGTTGCCCGGATGGGCAGACAGTTGCCCGGATGGGCAGACAGTTGCCGGGATGGGCAGAGAGTTCCCGGGATGGGCAGACAGTTGCCGGGATGGGTAGACAGTTGCCGGATGGGCAGACAGTTCCCGGGATGGGCAGACAGTTGCCGGGATGGGCAGACAGTTGCCGGGATGGGCAGACAGTTGCCGGGATGGGCAGACAGTTGCCGGGATGGGCAGACAGTTGCCCGGATGGGCAGACAGTTGCCCGGATGGGCAGACAGTTGCCGGGATGGGCAGACAGTTGGCGGGATGGGCAGACAGTTGCCCGGATGGGCAGACAGTTGCCCGGATGGGCAGACAGTTGCCCGGATGGGCAGACAGTTGCCCGGTTGGGCAGACAGTTGCCGGGATGGGCAGACAGTTGCCCGGATGGGCAGACAGTTGCCCGGATGGGCAGACAGTTGCCCGGATGGGTAGACAGTTGCCGGGATGGGCAGACAGGTTTCTGTGCGGCCGATGCACTTTAAAATCTTTTATTTCTTGTGTTCCATGTCCCAGAAGAAAGAAAAAAGATAGGAAATCTTGGGGGAAGCGGATAAAACTGGGAGACAACATTCCAGAGACAAGGAACAGAGTGTCACAAGTACAAGTTCTTCCTTCACCTCAACATTTGTCATCTACACATCGACACACCAATGAATTACGATCGTCACTCACAACAGCAGGAACACAAAGTGTACAGGTACAAGGGTATATTAGTGTGTAAACAACCGAGATATATCGATGCGTACACAACCGGGTATATCAATGTGTACACAACCGGGTATATCAATGCGTACACAACCGGGTATATTAAATCATCCACAACCAGGTATATCAGTGCGTATACAACCGGGTATATCAATGCGTACACAACCGGGTATATCAATGTGTACACAACAAGGTATATCAATGCGTACACAACCGGGTATATCAATGCGTACACAACCGGGCATATCAGTGTGTAAACAACCGAGGTATATCGATGCGTACACAACCGGGTATATCAATGCGTACACAACCGAGGTATATCAATGCGTACACAACCGGGTATATCAATGCGTACACAACCGGGTATATTAAATCATCCACAACCAGGTATATCAGTGCGTATACAACCGGGTATATCAATGCGTACACAACCGGGTATATCAATGCGTACACAACAAGGTATATCAATGCGTACACAACCGGGTATATCAATGCGTACACAACCGAGCATATCAGTGTGTAAACAACCGAGGTATATCAATGCGTACACAACCGGGTATATCAATGCGTACACACCCGGGTATATCAATGCGTACACAACCGGGCATATCATTGCGTACACAACCGGGCATATCAATGCGTACACAACCGGGTATATCAATGCGTACACAACCGGGTATATCAATGCGTACACAACCGGGCATATCAGTGTGTAAACAACCGAGGTATATCGATGCGTACACAACCGGGTATATCAATGCGTACACAGCCGGGTATATCAATGCGTACACAACCGGGTATATCAATGCGTACACAACCGGGTATATCAGTGCGTACACAACCGGGTATATCAATGCGTACACAACCGGGTATATCAATGCGTACACAACCGGGTATATTAATGCATACACAACCGGGTATATCAGTGTGTAAACAACCAAGGTATATCGATGCGTACACAACCGGGTATATCAATGCGTACACAACCGGGTATATCAATGCGTACACAACCGGGTATATCAGTGCGTACACAACCGGGTATATTAATGCGTACACAACCGGGTATATCAATGCGTACACAACCGGGTATATTAATGCATACACAACCGGGTATATCAGTGTGTAAACAACCAAGGTATATCGATGCGTACGCAACCGGGTATATCAATACGTACACAACTGGGATATATCAATGCGTACACAACCAGAGTATATCAATGCCTACGCAACCGGGGTATATCAATGCGTACACAACCAGGTATATCAATGCGTACACAACCGGGTATATCAATGCGTACACAACCGGGTATATCAATGCGTACACAACCGGGTATATCAGTGCGTACACAACCGGGTATATCAGTGCGTACACAACCGGGTATATCAATACGTACACAACCGGGTATATCAATGCGTACACAACCGGGTATATCAGTGCGTACACAACCGGGTATATCAATGCGTACACAACCGGGTATATCAGTGCGTACACAACCGGGTATATCAATGCGTACACAAACGGGTATATCAATGCGTACACAACCGAGGTATATCGATGCGTACACAACCGGGTATATCAATGCGTACACAACCGGGTTATATCAATGCGTACACCATTGTATATGGGGACCAGTTTAGCTCAGTTGGTTAGACAGCTGGTTTGTGATGCAGAGTGAAACCAAGAGCGTGCGTTCAATTCCTGAACCAGCTGAGGTTATTCATGAAGTCCTGTTTTCTCACCTTGCCCATCGCTTGAGGTTTGGTTATCCTCGGGTTAAATCACCACCAGAGTTCTCTCCCTCAAAGGGGAAAGCAGCCTATGGTCATCTGGGACTCTGGTGACTTTACTTTACACTACCAGGGTTTGGGGTACACTACCAGCTGATTGGAGTATATCAGTGTGTACACCACTGGGGTAATCAGTGTGTACACCACTAGGGTAAGATATGGCCCAACACATACAGAGTTGGGTGGGAATGCAAGCTGTGGGGAGGACACAAAGAAAGACAGGTTTAGCGAGTGGGAAAGAAGTTGAGAAATGGATGTGGGGAATGGTGGGAAAACCAGGTGTTTTTGAATGTTGACAATTAGATGAATCTGAGTGTACTGGTTTTGGTCTCCTTACCTGAGGAAGGATGTTCTTGCTGTGGAGGGAGTGCGCGAAGTTTTACCAGGCTGATTCCTGGGATGGCGGGACTGTCATATGAGGAGAGACTTTTAAAAAAATCTTTATATTCTCCTCATTTTCCATGTTTTCATCAAATAAACAACAAAAGAAAACAAACAAAATAAATACAGTACCAATCCCTTAAACAGTATCCCCTTCAATATACAAACCCATGGTGCAGTGGGTAGCACTGCTGCCTCACGGCGTCGAGGTCCCAGGTTCAATCCCAGCTCTGGGTCACTGTCCGTGTGGAGTTTGCACATTCTCCCCGTGTCTGCGTGGGTCTCACCCCCACAACCCAAAGATGTGCAGGGTAGGTGGATTGGCCACGCTAAATTGCCCCTTCATTGGAAAAAATGAATTGGGTATGCTAAATTTAAATATATATATATATCATGTGACTTCAGGGATCCTGGGTAGTAGTAGGAGAAGATGGTTAGGCATAGAAGAAATCAGTTGTGTATGAGAGTTCTGTAGTTAGAGATAGCATAGTTTAATATAATAACCTTACACTTTGGGAAAATGAACGAATCTTATTTAGTAGTGTTAATAAATTAGTTTTGTTCGTTAACAAAGCTTGGTGTTCTTTGTTCAACGTGACGCATCCAAGCCATCCAGATAACTCAAAGCAGAGAACAACACAGGGACCTCATAGAAACATAAAATTCTAACAGGATTATAATCATAATCTTTATTAGTGTCACACGTAGGGTTACATTAACACTGCAATGACGTTACTGTGAAAAGCCCCTAGTCGCCACATTCCGGCACCTGTTCGGGTACAGAGGGAGAATTCAGAATGTCCAAATCCCCTAACAGCACGTCTTTCGGGACTTGTGGGAGGAAACCGGAGCACCCGGAGGAAACCCACGCAGACACGGGGAGAACGTGTAGACTCCGCACAGACAGTGACCCAAGCCGGGAATCGAACCTGGGACCCTGGCGCTGTGAGGCAACAGTGCTAACCACTGTGCTACCATTGGTTCCCCATGGTAGGCTTATGCAGAAAGTAAGGAGGCATGGGATAGTGGGAAATTTGGCCAGTTGGATAACGAACTGGCTAACCGATAGAAGTCAGAGAGTGGTGGTGGATGGTAAATATTCAGCCTGGATCCCAGTTACCAGTGGCGTACCGCAGGGATCAGTTCTGGGTCCTCTGCTGTTTGTGATTTTCATTAATGACTTGGATGAGGGAGTTGAAGGGTAGGTCAATAAATTTGCAGACGATACGAAGATTGGTGGAGTTGTGGATAGTAAGGAGGGCTGTTGTCAGCTGCAAAGAGACATAGATAGGATGCAGAGCTGGGCTGAGAAGTAGCAGATGGAGTTTAACCCTGAAAAGTGTGAGGTTGTCCATTTTGGAAGGACAAATATGAATGCGGAATACAGGGTTAACGGTAGAGTTCTTGGCAATGTGGAGGAGCAGAGAGATCTTGGGGTCTATGTTCATACATCTTTGAAAGTTGCCACTCAAGTGGATAGAGCTGTGAAGAAGGCCTATGGTGTGCTCGCGTTCATTAACAGAGGGATTGAATTTAAGAGCCGTGAGGTGATGATGCAGCTGTACAAAACTTTGGTAAGGCCACATTTGGAGTACTGTGTACAGTTCTGGTCGCCTCATTTTAGGAAGGATGTGGAAGCTTTGGAAAAGGTGCAAAGGGGATTTACCAGAATGTTGCCTGGAATGGAGAGTAGGTCTTACGAGGAAAGGTTGAGGGTGCTAGGCCTTTTCTCATTAGAACGGAGAAGGATGAGGGGCGACTTGATCGAGGTTTATAAGATGATCAGGGGAATAGATAGAGTAGACAGTCAGAGACTTTTTCCCCGGGTGGAACAAACCATTCCAAGGGGACATAAATTTAAGGTGAAAGGTGGAAGATATAGGAGGGATATCAGAGGTAGGTTCTTTACCCAGAGAGTAGTGGGGGCATGGAATGCACTGCCTGTGGAAGTAGTTGAGTCGGAAACATTAGGGACCTTCAAGCTGCTATTGGATAGGTACATGGATTACGGTAAAATGATATAGTGTAGATTTATTTGTTCTTAAGGGCAGCACGGTAGCATTGTGGATAGCACAATGCTTCACAGCTCCAGTGTCCCAGGTTTGATTCCGGCTTGGGTCACTGTCTGTGCGGAGTCTGCACGTCCTCCCCGTGTCTGCGTGGGTTTCCTCCGGGTGCTCCGGTTTCCTCCCACAGTCCAAAGATGTGCAGGTTAGGTGAATTGGCCAATGATAAATTGCCCTTAATGTCCAAAATTGCCCTTGGTGTTGGGTGGAGGTGTTGAGTTTGGGTAGGGTGCTCTTCCCAGGAGCCGGTGCAGACTCAAAGGGCCGAATGGCCTCCTTCTGCACTGTAAATTCAATGATAATCTATGATTAATCTAGGACAAAGGTTCGGCACAACATCGTGGGCCGAAGGGCCTGTTCTGTGCTGTATTTTCTATGTTCTATGTTCTATGTATTAGACAGGGTAGTTTCAGAAAGAATGTTCCCGATGCTGCAGGAGTCCAGAACTAGGGGTCATAGTTTGAGGATAAGGGCTAAACCTTTTAGGACTGAGGCAAGGAGAAATTTCTTCACCCAGAGAGCGGGGAATCTGTGGAATTCACTCCCACAAAAAGTAGTTGAGGCCACAACATTGTGTAATTTCAGGAAGGAATTAGATACAGCTCTGGGGGCTAAAGGGATCAAGGGATATGGGGGGATAGGCGGGATCAGGGTATTGAACTTGATGATAGTAATAAATGGTGCAGCAGGCTCGATGGGCTGAATGGTCTCCTCCTGCTCCTATGTTCTATGTATGTTCTTGAATACGAATCACCAAAAGGTAAAATGCAGACACAGCAAGCAGTTAGGGAAGCTCTTGGCGTGTTGCTGTTCATCGCAAGTGGGTAGGAATATAAGCATGATGAAACTTGCTGTAATCACACCTGGAATGCTGTTTAGAGTGTTGGTCTCCTTATCTAAGGAAGGATGCACTTGTCTTAAAGGCAAAGCAAAAAAGGTTCACGGAACTGATGTCTGGGAGACAGTGATGTCCCACGAGGAAAGATTACATAGAATAGACTGGTATTCATGGGGTTTAATAGAGTAAGCGACTTCTCAGTCAAGCAGATCAAATTCTTCAGATATTTGACAGGGTTGATACTGGGATATCCCCTCTTGGCAAATCTACAACAAATAATCCCAGTCACAGGATTAGTTATTAAGGGACTGAGATGTGTCTTTACTCAAAAGAATTGTGGGTCTTTGGAATTCTGTCGCCACTAAGAGGTGTGGATGCCGGGTTATGGGATATATTCAAGATTGAGTTTGATAGATTTTTGGACTTTATGGGATGTTAAATGCTGAAACAGGGGCCGGGGGCTGTTGCTATTTGTTGCATTCATGCCTAAGTCTCTCGGCAGATTCCTTTGCTCTGTTTCCGCAGTCTTCCCACTTCACGATCGAGGACCTGTCCCTACTCGAGGTTTTGAAGGTTGGGAAACAGGGGAAGTTCTACCGAGCAAAGATCACCCGGGGGAACTGCAAAGGACATCGGCTGGTGACATGCAAACTGACCATGAGGAGTGAGTAATAGCCAAACAGGGGTTTGAACTTTGAACTCTGACCCTGTCTGGATCACACTGTGTTATGGGCATTGCAGTAACAATGGCATGTAAGATGTGCATTTCTATAGCACCTCTCATGACCTCAGGATGTCCCAAATGCTTTACAGCCAATCACGTTTATCAGAAGGATGCTCCCTGTTCTGATGCAAGACATGCAGCAGCCAATGAGTGCACAGCAAGATAAACAAAACTGAACAGCTGATTTGTTTCAGCCATGTGGTGAAAGCACAAATATTAACATTCCAGACCACATCGGCTCATGTCATAGAAACAGAGAAACTAGGAGCAAGAGGCGGCCATTCAGCCCTTCAAACATGCTCCGCCATTTATCACGATCATCGCTGATCATCCAACTCAATAGCCTAATCCCACTTCCCCCCATATCCTTTGATCCCCTTCACCCTACTTGCTACATCTGCTTCTTGAGAACATGCAATGTTTTGGCCTCAACTACTTCCTGTGGTAACGGATTCCACAGGCTGATCGCTCTCTGGGCGAAGAAATCTCTCCTCATCTCAAAGAACAAAGAACAAAGAAATGTACAGCACAGGAACAGGCCCTTCGGCCCTCCAAGCCC
The DNA here is from genome assembly GCF_047496885.1 of Scyliorhinus torazame. Lineage (NCBI taxonomy): Eukaryota > Metazoa > Chordata > Chondrichthyes > Carcharhiniformes > Scyliorhinidae > Scyliorhinus > Scyliorhinus torazame. Next base: position 224,780,628 of record NC_092718.1, read on the forward strand.
GTGCCGACCATGCTGCCCGACTAAACTACAATCTTCTACACTTCCTGGGTCCGTATCCCTCATTTCCCATCCTATTCATGTATTTTATCTCAGTCATAGAATATATCATAGAATCACTGCAGGGCCATTCAGCCCATCGAGTCTGCACCGAACCTCTGAAAGAGCACCCTACCTATTTCCACGTCACCACCCTAACCCCACAACCCCCCCTAACCTTTCAGACACGAAGGGACAGTTTAGCATGGCCACCCAACTTGCCGTTATTTGGACTGTGGGAGGAAACCGGAGCACCCGGAGGAAACCCACGCAGACACGGGGAGAACGTGCAGACTCCGCAGTCACCCGGAGGCTGGAATTGAAGCTGGATCCCTGGAGATGTGAGGCAGCAGTGCTAACCACTGTGCCACCGTGCCGCCCGAAATGGTTTACTCCGTATCCAGACTGTGACCCCGGTTCTGGGCAGCCCCAAAATCGGGAACATCCTCCCGCCATCGACCCTGTCTACTCCACTAGAATTTTAGAGATTTCTATGAGACCCCCCTTCATTCTTCTGAACTCCAGCGAATACAATCCTTTTATTTTAAAGGCAATTTTATTGAGGTATTTTTGGCAAATGGAACAATGACATTGTATAGCACTGTCCAAAACGAAAAGCAAATAGCGCATCGTACAAACCAGAGCGAATACAATCCGAACCGATTCAGTCACTCCTCATATGTCAGTCCCGCCATCCCAGGAATCAGTTATGTTTCCCCAGCACTCCCTCAGTACTGACCCTCTGACAGTGCAGCACTCTCTCAGTACTGACCCTCTGACAGTGCAGCACTCTCTCAGTACTGACCCTATGACAGTGCGGCACTCCCTCAGTACTGACCCTCTGACAGTGCAGCACTCCCTCAGTACTGACCCTCTGACAGTGCGGCACTCCCTCAGTACTGACCCTCTGACAGTGCAGCACTCTCTCAGTACTGACCCTCTGACAGTGCAGCACTCCCTCAGTACTGACCCTCTGACAGGGCAGCACTCCCTCAGTACTGACTCTCTGACAGTGCAGCACTCCCTCAGTACTGACCCTCTGACAGTGCAGCACTCCCTCAGTACTGACCCTCTGACAGTGCAGCACTCCCTCAGTACTGACCCTCTGACAGTGCAGCACTCCCTCAGTACTGACCCTCTGACAGTGCAGCACTCCCTCAGTACTGACCCTCTGACAGTGCAGCACTCCCTCAGTACTGACCCTCTGACAGTGCAGCACTCCCTCAGTACTGACCCTCTGACAGGGCAGCACTCCCTCAGTACTGACTCTCTGACAGTGCAGCACTCCCTCAGTACTGACCCTCTGGCAGTGCAGCACTGCCTCAGTACTGACCCTCTGACAGTGCAGCACTCCCTCAGTACTGACACTCTGACAGTGCAGTACTCCCTCAGTACTGATCCTCTGACAGTGCGGCACTCCCTCAGTACTGACCCTCTGACAGTGCAGCACTCCCTCAGTACTGACCCTCTGACAGTGCAGCACTCCCTCAGTACTGACCCTCTGACAGTGTAGCACTCCCTCAGTACTGACCCTCTGACAGTGCAGCACTCCCTCAGTACTGACCCTCTGACAGTGCAGCACTCCCTCAGTACTGACCCTCTGACAGTGCAGCACTCCCTCAGTACTGACCCTCTGACGGTGCGGCACTCCCTCAGTACTGACCCTCTGACTGTGCGGCACTCCCTCAGTACTGACCCTCTGACAGTACAGCACTCCCTCAGTACTGACCCTCTGACAGTGCAGCACTCCCTCAGTACTGACCCTCTGACAGTGTGGCACTCCCTCAGTACTGACCCTCTGACAGTGCAGCACTCCCTCAGTACTGATCCTCTGACAGTGCGGCACTCCCTCAGTACTGACCCTCTGACAGTGCAGCACTCCCTCAGTACTGACCCTCTGACAGTGCAGCACTCCCTCAGTACTGACCCTCTGACAGTGCAGCACTCCCTCAGTACTGACCCTCTGACAGTGCAGCACTCCCTCAGTACTGACCCTCTGACAGTGCAGCACTCCCTCAGTACTGACCCTCTGACAGTGCAGCACTCCCTCAGTACTGACCCTCTGACGGTGCGGCACTCCCTCAGTACTGACCCTCTGACTGTGCGGCACTCCCTCAGTACTGACCCTCTGACAGTACAGCACTCCCTCAGTACTGACCCTCTGACAGTGCAGCACTCCCTCAGTACTGACCCTCTGACAGTGTGGCACTCCCTCAGTACTGACCCTCTGACAGTGCAGCACTCCCTCAGTACTGACCCTCTGACAGTGTGGCACTCCCTCAGTACTGACCCTCTGACAGTGCGGCACTCCCTCAGTACTGACCCTCTGACAGTACAGCACTCCCTCAGTACTGACCCTCTGACAGTGCGGCACTCCCTCAGTACTGACCCTCTGACAGTGCTGCACTCCCTCAGTACTGACCCTCTGACAGTGCAGCACTCCCTCAGTACTGACCCTCTGACGGTGCGGCACTCCCTCAGTACTGACCCTCTGACAGTGCTGCACTCCCTCAGTACTGACCCTCTGACAGTGCAGCACTCCCTCAGTACTGACCCTCTGACAGTACAGCACTCCCTCAGTACTGACCCTCTGACAGTGCAGCACTCCCTCAGTACTGACCCTCTGACGGTGCGGCACTCCCTCAGTACTGACCCTCTGACAGTGCAGCACTCCCTCAGTACTGACCCTCTGACAGTGCAGCGCTCCCTCAGTACTGACCCTCTGACAGTCCAGCACTCCCTCAGTACTGACCCTCTGACAGTGCAGCACTCCCTCAGTACTGACCCTCTGACGGTGCGGCACTCCCTCAGTACTGACCCTCTGGCAGTGCAGCACTGCCTCAGTACTGACCCTCTGACAGTGCAGCACTCCCTCAGTACTGATCCTCTGACAGTGCAGCACTCCCTCAATACTGACCCTCTGACAGTGCAGCACTCCCTCAGTACTGACCCTCTGACAGTGCAGCGCTCCCACAGTACTGACCCTCTGACAGTGCGGCGCTCCCTCAGTACTGACCCTCTGACAGTGCAGCACTCCCTCAGTACTGACCCTCTGACAGTGCAGCGCTCCCTCAGTACTGACCCTCTGACAGTGCGGCACTCCCTCAGTACTGACCCTCTGACAGTGCAGCACTCCCTCGGTACTGACCCTCTGACAGTGCAGCACTCCCTCAGTACTGACCCTCTGACAGTGCGGCACTCCCTCAGTACTGACCCTCTGACAGTGCAGCACTCCCTCGGTACTGACCCTCTGACAGTGCAGCACTCCCTCAGTACTGACCCTCTGACAGTGCGGCACTCCCTCAGTACTGACCCTCTGACAGTGCAGCACTCCCTCAGTACTGACCCTCTGACAGTGCGGCACTCCCTCAGTACTGACCCTCTGACAGTGCAGCACTCCCTCAGTACTGACTTTCTGACAGTGCAGCGCTCCCTCAGTACTGACCCTCTGACAGTGCAGCACTCCCTCAGTACTGACCCTCTGACAGTGCAGCACTCCCTCAGTACTGACCCTCTGACAGTGCGACACTCCCTCAGTACTGACCCCCTGACAGTGTGGCAATCCCTCAGTACTGACTTTCTGACAGTGCGGCACTCCCTCAGTACTGACCCTCTGACAAAGCGGAGCTCCCTCAGTACTGACCCTCTGACAGTGTGGCATTCCCTCAGTACTGACCCGCTGACAGTGCAGCACTCCCTCAGTACTGACCCTCTGACAGTGCGGCACTCCCTCAGTACTGACCCTCTGACAGTACAGCACTCCCTCAGTACTGACCCTCTGACAGTGCAGCGCTCCCTCAGTACTGACCCTCTGACAGTGCAGCACTCCCTCAGTACGGACCCTCTGACAGTGCAGCACTCCCTCAGTACTGACCCTCTGACAGTGCAGCTCTCCCTCAGTACTGACCCTCTGACCGTGCAGCACTCCCTCAGTACTGACCCTCTGAAAGTGCGGCACTCCCTCAGTACTGACCCTCTGACAGTGCGGCACTCCCTCAGTACTGATCCTCTGACAGTGCGGCACTCCCTCAGTACTGACCCTCTGACAGTGCGGCACTCCCTCAGTACTGACCCTCTGACAGTGCGGCACTCCCTCAGTACTGACCCTCTGACAGTGCGGCACTCCCTCAGTACTGACCCTCTGACAGTGCGGCACTCCCTCAGTACTGAGCCTCTGACAGTGCAGCACTCCCTCAGTACTGACCCTCTGACTGTGCAGCACTCCCTCAGTACTGATCTCTGACAGTGCAGCACTCCCTCAATACTGACCCTCTGACAGTGCAGCTCTCCCTCAGTACTGACCCTCTGACCGTGCAGCACTCCCTCAGTACTGACCCTCTGACAGTGCGGCACTCCCTCAGTACTGACCCTCTGACAGTGCGGCACTCCCTCAGTACTGACCCTCTGACAGTGCGGCACTCCCTCAGTACTGACCTTCTGACAGTGCGGCACTCCCTCAGTACTGACCCTCTGACAGTGCGGCACTCCCTCAGTACTGACCCTCTGACAGTGCGGCACTCCCTCAGTACTGACCCTCTGACAGTGCGGCACTCCCTCAGTACTGAGCCTCTGACAGTGCAGCACTCCCTCAGTACTGACCCTCTGACTGTCCAGCACTCCCTCAGTACTGATCTCTGACAGTGCAGCACTCCCTCAATACTGACCCTCTGACAGTGCAGCACTACCTCAGTACTGACCCTCTGACAGTGCAGCACTCCCTCAGTACTGACCCTCTGACAGTGCGGCACTCCCTCAGTACTGACCTTCTGACAGTGCTGTGTTCCCTCAGTACTGACTCTCTGGCAGTGCGGCACTCCCTCAGTCCTGACCCTCTGACAGTGCGGCACTCGCTCAGTACTGACCCTCGGATAGTGCGGCACTCCCTCAGTACTGACCTTCTGACAGTGCGGCACACCCTCAGTACTGACCCTCTGACAATGCTGCACTCCCTCAGTACTGACCCTCTGACAGTGTGGCACTCCCTCAGTACTGACCCTCTGACAGTGCGGCACTCCCTCAGTACTGACCCTCTGACAGGGCAGCACTCCCTCAGTACTGACCCTCTGACAGTGCAGCAATCCCTCAGTACTGACCCTCTGACAGTGCGGCACTCCCTCAGTACTGACCTTCTGATAGTGCGGCACACCCTCAGTACTGACCCTCCTACAGTGCAGCACTCCCTCAGTACTGACCCTCTGACAGTGCAGCACCCCCTCAGTACTGACCTTCTGACAGTGCAGCGCTCCCTCAGTACTGACCCTCTGACAGCGCGGCATCCCTCAGTACTGACCCTCTGACAGTGCAGCACTCCCTCAGTACTGACCCTCTGACAGTGCAGCGCTCCATCCGTACTGACCCTCTGACAGTGCTGCGCTCCCTCAGTACTGACCCTCTGACAGTGCAGCACTCCCTCAGTCCTGACCCTCTGACAGTGCAGCACTCCCTCAGTACTGACTCTCTGACAGTGCTGCCCTCCCTCAGTACTGACCCTCTGACAGTGCAGCACTCCCTCAGTACTGCCCCTCTGACAGTGCAGCACTCCGTCAGTACTGACCCTCTGACAGTGTGGCTCTCCCTCAGTACTGACCCTCTGACAGTGCGGCACTCCCTCAGTACTGACCCTCTGACAGTGCTGCCCTCCCTCAGTACTGACCCTCTGACAGTGCAGCACTCCCTCAGTACTGACCCTCTGACAGTGCGGCACTCCCTCAGTACTGACCGTCTGACAGTGCGGCACTCCCTCAGTCCTGACCCTCTGACAGTGCAGCACTCCCTCAGTACTGAACCTCTGAGAGTGCTGCGCTCCCTCAGTACTGACCCTCTGACAGAGCGGCACTCCCTCAGTACAGACCCTCTGACAGTGCAGCACTCCCTCAGTGCTGACCCTCTGACAGTGCAGCACTCCCTCAGTACTGAACCTCTGACAGTGCAGCACTCCGTCAGTACTGACCCTCTGACAGTGCGGCACTCCCTCAGTACTGACCCTCTGACAGTGCTGCCCTCCCTCAGTACTGACCCTCTGACAGTGCAGCACTCCCTCAGTACTGACCCTCTGATAGTGCGGCACTCCCTCAGTACTGACCCTCTGACAGTGCGGCACTCCCTCAGTACTGACCCTCTGACAGTGCAGCACTCCCTCAGTCCTGACCCTCTGACAGTGCAGCACTCCCTCAGTACTGAACCTCTGAGAGTGCTGCGCTCCCTCAGTACTGACCCTCTGACAGAGCGGCACTCCCTCAGTACTGACCCTCTGACAGTGTGCACTCCCTCTGTACAGACCCTCTGACAGTGCGGCACTCCCTCAGTATTGACCCTCTGACAGTGCAGCACTCCCTCAGTACTGATCTCTGACAGTGCGGCGCTCCCTCAGTACAGACCCTCTGACAGAGCAGCACTCGCTCAGTACTGACCCTCTGACAGTGCGGCACTGCCTCAGTACTGACCTTCTGACAGTGCAGCACTCCCTCAGTACTGACCCTCTGACAGTGCTGTGTTCCCTCAGTACTGACCCTCCGACAGTGCAGCACTCCCTCAGTACTGACCCTCTGACAGTACAGCACTCCCTCAGTACTGACCCTCTGACAGTGCAGCACTCCCTCAGTACTGACCCTCTGACAGTGCGGCACTCCCTCAGTACTGACTCTCTGACAGTGCAGCACTCCCTCAGTACTGACTCTCTGACAGTGCAGCACTCCCTCAGTACTGACTCTCTGACAGTGCAGCACTCCCTCAGTACTGACCCTCTGACAGTGCAGCACTCCCTCAGTACTGACCCTCTGACAGTGCAACAGTCCCTCAGTACTGATTCTCTGACAGTGCTGCACTCCCTCAGTACTGACCCTCTGAGGGTGCCGCAGTCCCTCAGTACTGACTCTCTGACAGAGCAGCACTCCCTCAGTACTGATCCTGTGACAGTGCGGCACTCCCTCAGTACTGACCCTCTGATAGTGCAGCGCTCCCTCAGTACTGATCCTCTGACAGTGCGGCACTCCCTCAGTACTGACCCTCTGACAGTGCGGCACTCCCTCAGTACTGACCCTCTGACAGTGCCGCACTCCCTCAGTACTGACTCTCTGACAGTGCAGCACTCCCTCAGTACTGACCTTCTGACAGTGCAGCACTCCCTCAGTACTGATCCTCTGACAGTGCGACACTCCCTCAGTACTGACAATCTGACAGTGCGGCACTCCCTCATTACTGACCCTCTGACAGTGCGGCATTCTCTCAGTCCTGACCCTCTGACAGTGCGGCACTCCCTCAGTACTGACCCTCTGACAGTGCGGCACTCCCTCAGTACTGACCCTCTGACAGTGCGGCACTCCCTCAGTACTGACCCTCTGACAGTGCGGCACTCCCTCAGCACTGACCCTCTGACAGTGCAGCACTGAAGCATTGTCTGTAACCCCAGGGATGTTGAACTCTAACCCCAGGGATGTTGAACTTTATCCCCTGTGTTGTTAAACTCTAACCTTTCCCATGATCTCTCCGCCAGGTGTCTCCCAGAGGAATCTGCAGTCAGAAATCAACATCATGAACAAGCTTGGCTATCACAAGAACATCATTCAGCTCCTGCAATGGAACATAACGCAAGGTAAACCATGGGGGACAGTGACAGTGGCTCCGCACATGAGGGGGCTCGTACCCCTGTGACCCTGTGACCTTGTATTTTATAGAGCCATACATTCTGATAATGGAGCATGTGAGCCGGAGCCTGAAGGGTTTTTTACAAAACAATAGACCTGAGCTTTGTGGCTGCAAGGACCTGCAAATCCAACTCACATCCGCAGCTTATTTCATTTCCCTGGGGATGGAACACCTGGCATCCAAAAAGGTAAATGTTGGGTTTGGCTCGACTAGGCAGAGCGAAGGGTTAACATCACCAATACACATCACCCACCTGTGTTAGAGAGATCTGGAAGGAGCACCAATCTCCTGTCGAGAATCAAGTCAGTAAATACTCACTGTAAATAAGACCATAAGACATAGGAGCAGAATTAGGCCACTCAGCCCATCGAGTCTGCTCCGCCATTCACTCATGGCTGATATTTTCTCATCCCCATTCTCCTGCCTTCTCCCCATGAGTCCTGATCCCCTTATTAATCAGGAACCTATCTATCTCTGTCTTAAAGACACTCCGTGATTTGGCCTCCACAGCCGTCTGCGGCAAAGAGTTCCACAGATTCACCACCCTCTGGCTGGAGAAATTCCTCCTCCTCTCTGTTTTAAAGGATCGTACTCCTAGGAGTTTAGAAAGATGAGGGGGGATCTTATTGAAACTTACAGGATACTGCGAGGCCTGGATAGAGTGGACGTGGAGAGGATGTTTCCACTTGTAGGGAAAACTAGCAGAGGACACCATCTCAGACTAAAGGGATGATCCTTTAAAACAGAGATGAGGGGGAATTTCTTCAGCCAGAGGGTGGTGAATCTGTGGAACTCTTTGCCGCAGAAGGCTGTGGAGGCCAAATCACTGAGTGTCTTTAAGACAGAGATAGATAGGTTCCTGATTAATAAGGGGATCAGGGGTTATGGGGAGAAGGCAGGAGAATGGGGATGAGAAAATATCAGCCATGATTGAATGGCGGAGCAGACTCGATGGGCCGAGTGGCCTAATTCTGCTCCTATGTCTTATGGTCTTATGGACTTGGATTAGCCTGGCTCAGCACATTGCCGGGCCAGCGACCTCCACCAACCACTCAGGCTGCTATGTGCTAAATTATTCAAAAACAGTTAGAAACTGTGTTGGATCTGAAGCCACAGCACGACCTGCTGCACCGCAATCTTGTGCAGAAATACATTTCATGACATCTCAAGGATTTGTGTCTAAAGTGTTGATTATTATAACCTTCCAGGATCACGAGACTTGGGGCGGGCACTGCACCCCGCACTCTGACCCTGGGTCTAACCTGCTCCTGCTTTTCTCTCCACAGATTGTTCACCGGGACCTAGCAGCAAGAAACATTTTGCTTGGCCGCTTTCCCCAGGAGTGTAAGATTGGGGAATTCGGCCTTGCAGCCGACCTCTCCAACGCTGGCGCTGTGAAGTGTAAGAAGGGAAGAGGGGTCAGTATATCAAACCCACCAACTCACTGAACCATCTGCACCATCAGTGGAGGCTAATTATCGATTTGCCATTTCTAATTGCTTGCTATACCTTCATGCTAATGTTGTGATTATGAAGCTGTTCCCCATACTCTCGTTAGCCAGCCGCACAGACACTGAACCTGTGACTGAAGGTTTGTCCTGTCTCCGTAGAACCCGGGCATCCCGTTTCGCTGGTATCCACCGGAATTCTTCACTGATGGAATTTACTCCCTTCACGGGGACGTCTGGGCTTTTGGGATTCTGCTCTGGGAGTTGGAGACTTTGGGTAAGAGTTATTACGACACCCTGGGCCAGTGCGCGACGCCCTGGGCCAGTGCGTGACACCCTGGGCCAGTGCACGACACCCTGGGCCAGTGCGCGACACCCTGGGCAAGTGTGTGACAGCCTGGGCCAGTGCGCGACACCCTGGGCCAGTGTGTGACAGCCTGGGCCAGTGCGCGACACCCTGGGCCAGTGTGTGACAGCCTGGGTCAGTGCGCGACACCCTGGGCCAGTGCGCGACACCCTGGGCCAGTGCGCGACACCCTGGGCCAGTGCGCGACACCCTGGGCCAGTGCTGAAAGCCTGGGTCAGTGCACGACAGCCTGGGCCAGTGTGTGACAGCCTGGGTCAGTGCTGAAAGCCTGGGTCAGTGCGCGACACCCTGGGCCAGTGCGCGACACCCTGGGCCAGTGTGTGACACCCTGGGCCAGTGCGCGACACCCTGGGCCAGTGACACCCTGGGCCAGTGCATGACATCCTGGGCCAGTGCGCGACACTCTGGGCCAGTGTGTGACACCCTGGGCCAGTGCATGACATCCTGGGTCAGTGCGCGTCATCCTGGGCCAGTGCGTGAATCCCTGGGCCAGTGCGTGACACCCTGGGCCAGTGCGTGACACCCTGGGCCAGTGCGCGTCATCCTGGGCCAGTGCGTGACACCCTGGGCTAGTGCGTGACACCCTGGGCCAGTGCGCGTCATCCTGGGCCAGTGCGTGACACCCTGGGCCAGTGTGTGACACCCTGGGCTAGTGCGTGACACCCTGGGCCAGTGCGCGTCATCCTGGGCCAGTGTGTGACACCCTGGGCCAGTGCGCGTCATCCTGGGCCAGTGCGCGTCATCCTGGGCCAGTGCGTGAATCCCTGGGCCAGTGCGTGACACCCTGGGCCAGTGCGTGACACCCTGGGCCAGTGCACGTCATCCTGGGCCAGTGCGTGACACCCTGGGCTAGTGCGTGACACCCTGGGCCAGTGCGCGTCATCCTGGGCCAGTGCGTGACACCCTGGGCCAGTGTGTGACACCCTGGGCTAGTGCGTGACACCCTGGGCCAGTGCGCGTCATCCTGGGCCAGTGCGTGACACCCTGGGCCAGTGCGCGTCATCCTGGGCCAGTGCGTGACACCCTGGGCCAGGGTGTGACACCCTGGGCTAGTGTGTGACAGCCTGGGCCAGTGCGCGACGCCCTGGGTCAGTGCGTGACACCCTGGGCCAGTGCGTGACACCCTGGGCTAGTGCGTGACACCCTGGGCCAGTGCGCGTCATCCTGGGCCAGTGCGTGACACCCTGGGCTAGTGTGTGACAGCCTGGGCCAGTGCGCGGCACCCTGGGCCAGTGCGTGACACCCTGGGCCAGTGCGCGACACCCTGGGCCAGTGCGTGACACCCTGGGCCAGTGCGCGTCATCCTGGGCCAGTGCGTGACACCCTGGGCCAGTGCGCGTAATCCTGGGCCAGTGCGTGACACCCTGGGCTAGTGCGTGACACCCTGGGCTAGTGCGTGACACCCTGGGCCAGTGCGCGTCATCCTGGGCCAGTGCGCGACACCCTGGGCTAGTGCGTGACACCCTGGGCCAGTGCGCGTCATCCTGGGCCAATGCGTGACACCCTGGGCTAATGCGTGACACCCTGGGCCAGTGTGCGACACCCTGGGCCAGTGCGCGACACCCTGGGCCAGTGCGCGACACCCTGGGCCAGCGCGCCACATCCTGGGCCAGTGCGCGACACCCTGGGCCAGTGACACCCTGGGCCAGTGACACCCTGGGCAGTGCGCGACACCCTGGGCCAGTGCGCGACACCCTGGGCCAGTGCGCGACACCCTGGGCCAGTGCGCGACATCCTGGGTCAGTGCACGACACCCTGGGCCAGTGACACCCTGGGCCAGTGCGTGACACCCTGGGTCAGTGCGTGACACCCTGGGCCAGTGCGCGACACCCTGGGTCAGTGACACCCTGGGCCAGTGACACCCTTGGCTAGTGCACAACATCCTGGGTCAGTGCGTGACACCCTGGGCCAGTGACACCCTGGGCCAGTGACACCCTGAGCTAGTGCGTGACACCCTGGGCCAGTGCGCGACACCCTGGGCCAGTGCGTGACACTCTGGGCCAGTGCTGACACCCTGGGCTAGTGCGTGACACCCTGGGCCAGTGCGCGACACCCTGGGCCAGTGCGCGAAATCCTGGGCCAGTGCGCGACACCCTGGGCCAGTGCGCGACACCGTGGGTCAGTGCGCGACACCCTGGGCCAGTGACACTCTGGGCCAGTGCGCGACACCCTGGGCCAGTGCGCGACACCCTGGGTCAGTGCGCGACACCCTGAGCCAGTGCGCGACACTGTGGGCCAGTGCGCGACACCCTGGGCCAGTGCGTGACACCTTGGGCCAGTGCGTTACACCCTGGGCCAGTGCGCAACACCCTGGGCCAGTGCACGACACCCTGGGCCAGTGACATCCTGGGCCAGTGTGCGACACCCTGGGCCAGTGACATCCTGGGCCAGTGCGCGACACCCTGGGCCAGTGACACCCTGGGCCAGTGCCCGACACCCTGGGCCAGTGACATCCTGGGCCAGTGTGCGACACCCTGGACCAGTGACATCCTGGGCCAGTGCGTGACACACTGGGCCAGTGCGCGACACCCTGGGCCAGTGACATCCTGGGCCAGTGCGTGACACCCTGGGCCAGTGACACCCTGGAAAAGTGTGCGTACATTCCAGCCCCACTCAACCCAGAGTCGCAACATGGTTCAAATGATCTTTTATTTTTAAATCCTCGAGGACTTCGGCTGCCCAATAACCACTCACCAGGTTTGTAAATTTAAACACGTTAACTTTGTATTATTAAATGATAATCAAATGTCTAATCTACACCCCCCCCTCCTTTAGCTTGTCCCAACCTCTACCCCCCCCACCCCCACCCCATCTCATACACACGCACATACATACAGACAGACAAACACAGAGGGGAGAGAGGGGTGTAAAATAATGATGAAAGTAAATGTTTGTTTCAGACGGTCAGCTCCCAGTTAGTTTCTTCTTCAGTTTAGGCTTTCAGGTGGATGTTGTCTTTTCTTTCGGCTTGTAAAAGCAGGAAGCCTGCATTCTAGAGAGAGACAGAGAGAGAGAGACAAAGACAGAGAGAGAGAGACGCAGAGACAGAGAGAGAGACAGAGAGACAGAGACAGAGAGAGAGACAGAGAGACAGAGACAGAGAGAGAGAGAGAGACAGACAGATACAGAGACAGAGAGAGACAGAGAGAGAGAGAGAGAGAGAGAGACAGACAGAGAGAGACAAAGACAGAGAGAGAGAGAGACGCAGAGACAGAGAGAGAGACAGACAGATACAGAGACAGAGAGAGACAGAGAGAGAGAGAGAGAGAGAGAGACAGACAGAGAGAGACAAAGACAGAGAGAGAGAGAGACGCAGAGACAGAGAGAGAGACAGACAGATACAGAGACAGAGAGAGACAGAGAGAGAGAGACAGAGACAGAGAGAGAGAGAGAGACAGAGAGAGAGAGACAAAGACAGAGAGAGAGAGACAAGGACAGAGAGAGAGACAGACAGATACAGAGACAGAGAGAGACAGAGAGAGAGAGACAGAGACAGAGAGAGAGAGACAAGGACAGAGAGAGAGAGAGACGCAGAGACAGAGAGAGAGACAGACAGATACAGAGACAGACAGAGACAGAGAGAGAGAGAGAGAGAGAGAGACAGACAGAGAGAGACAAAGACAGAGAGAGAGAGAGACGCAGAGACAGAGAGAGAGACAGACA